>NC_060269.1:35537455-35837455 GCF_021613505.1 Equus quagga | reverse complement strand
TCAGGCCTCAACAGTGTCAGGAGCAGGAGGGGCAGCGTGTGCACAGATGAAAGGGGAGGTGCAGGCTGGCCCAGCTGACCAACTCAGGAGCTAGCTGAGCGATGCAGGTGTGATCACAACCCAGAAGGAGAACTACTGTGTATCAGAAACCAAGCAAACACATACATGTATACCACATACAACCTTTAGGAAACAGTACTCTCCTCACTATGTGCAAGGCACTCTTGTTTATTCTATTATTTTAAATGCTGATTGGAACTCAGTAAATGGAATTCATAACCCACTAATGTGTAGCAACCCACGGTGTAACCTCCACAGGGCTGTTCCCTTGGCTCGGAATGCTCTTCTCCCCAGTATATGCCTTAAGCTATCAGTTTAGGCACCCCTCCCTCTAGGACCACTGTAATGCTCCAGGTCAGGGCCCCAGTTATACACTATTTTCTCTCTCTCTCTCTCTCTCTCTCTCCCCCCCCCCCCCCCCCCCCACCCCGCCTAGGCTACGCTCTAACATGAGCACAGTGCCTGACACATCTTTATCTGTTTCATGAATGAATAAACAAATGAATGAGAGCTGTGCCCTCCACGTGATCTGGCAGCAAGTCACTTTCTTCATGCCCTCACTGACATTTACTCTGACACTGTTCCTCAGGGCAGGATTTCTAAAGGCTTCTCGCCTAATCCAAACCACCCAAGCCGGCAATGCCACCAGGGCGCAGCCATGGTCAGGGAAAAGGATTGGATTCTTTGTGAAAGGAGCCCAGAGGTCATGCAACATGGTGGGCCTACATGGAAAGGGTCCCAGGGCTCTGGTAAGAGGACCTGGAGGGGACTCCTGGATGATAAGTGCTAAGTGGGCGTGCCTGGAGAATTACACAACCCTCAAGGCCTCACTCAGTCTCCTCACCTGCAAAATGGGGTAACTAGCACTTAGCTTGTAGGACTGCCATGAGGAGTCCATACAACAGTTTATGTAACCTTGGATGTGCTCAGAGTTTCTTCTCCCACACACACAAGCTCACAGAGAGTAGGTATTAATAAACATCAGCTAAAGAGAAGAAAAAGAAAGGTGGTTTCCCACAAAGCTGAGGGTGAGAGGAGGCCTGAATGTGGAAAACCAAACTTGGCTGGGAATCCTGCACCAACCCCAGCAACAGATCGGAGGGGCTCGTCCACACCCCATCTGCCTTGCCTACAGAGAAGAGAGATGGCACCAACTTACGGAGGGTACCAAGGGGACTCCCGCAATTTCCAAGAGCCTGGAAGTGGCCAAGGGCTGGTGGTAGGGCGAGATGGGAGGGAGGAGTCCTGAGCACCCACAACTGGGCGTCCTCAGGCACAGAGAAGGTGGCTCAGAGGCTCCACTGAGGCCTGAGACAGTCTCCCCCTCCTCTGAAGACCTGGCCTCTCCTGGGAGCTTCAAACTCCAAAATACCCATCCCAGGCTCCTCTCTGTACTTAGCTGATCAAACCGCTTCCTCCAATATCAGTGTGAGGGTTAGTTTTATGAGGCAACTTGGCTGGGCCATGGTACCCAGATATTATTCTAGATGTTTATATGGGTTAACAGTTAAATCAGTAGATTCTGAGTAAAGCAGATTACCCTCCATAATAGGCATGGGCCTCATCCAATCGGTCAAAGGCCTTCATCGAACCAAGACTGAGCTCCTTTGAAGAAGAGGGAATCCTGCCAGCAGGCCACCTCTGGACTGACTACAGCTGTTCCCTGGGTCTCCAGCCTGCCCACCTACCCTGCAGATTTTGGGCTTGTGCCTCCACAACCGCACAAGCCAATTCCTTAAGATAAATCAATATCTATCTATCTATCTATTTATCTCTCGATCTGTCTTTCCAGAGTGATTCATTCATTCATCCACATGCACACATACATCCTATTTGTTCTGTTTCTCTGGAGAACCCTGACTACAAGCAGTTTCAGGAGTAAGAACCTCATTTTGGGGGAAATGTTGAGGCCAAGAGGCAGTGAGGATAAGGGAAATGAGATGTGTTTGGAATCCACGAGATCCTGGCTGGACCTCTGGCTCCTTAATGACTGCGACCCTGGATGATTTACTTAATCTCTTATGACCTCCATGTTCTCCATTTCTAAAAGAAGGGGAATGATGATTCATTCAAAGTTGTTGCAAAGATTAAAATGAGACCATTTACATCAAGTGTGATGCCAGGCACACACCGTTTCCATGCCCTGTCCAATGTAGGAAAGTAAATATGCATGGGTCTCAGCTTTTGTCACATCCCATGGGCTGTGTTCTGCCTGTCAGTCTCAGTCCAGGAGCCTTGCTCTCCTTCAGCCATGGAGCCCTGGGCCAGCCTCATGCTGGAAGAAGGTCACAGCATGTAACAAGAGAGGTGCCATAGATTGCATGTGTGTCCTTCTGAAATTCATACATTGAAACTAACTCCCAGTGGGATGATACTAGGAGGTGGGGCCTCTGGGAGGTAATTAGGGTTAGATGAGATCATGAGGATGGAGCCCCCATGATAGACCTAGTGCCCTTCTAAGAAGAAACAGGAGAAACCCTGATTCCTCTTCCCCCCACCCCCTGCCATGTGAGGAAACCAGGAAGAGAGCTCTCAACAGAACCTGACCATGCTGACATCCTCTCAGAATTCCCAGCCTCCAGAACTATGAGAAATAAATTTCCATTCTTTAAGCCACTCAGTCTACGCTATCTGTTTCAGCAGCCCGAACTGACTAAGACAGTGGGTATGGGGCCAGGGACCCTGACTAGCACTGAAGAGCAATCGATCTCGTCCTCAAACACTCCGAGAGGTAGCGGATGTGGGGAAGAAATGAGGGACGTGAACTAGACAGTTCTTCCTCATTCCCTGATGCTGGGCTGCCACCGGACCACAATCCCCTGTCAGGGACAGGGCAGGTCAGTAGCTCCACTACTCACAGCGAGAGGCTGTGGAGAGCCAGCTGCTCATTTAAGACCCCGTGACACAGAAGCTGACAGTGCAGCATTCACTTAGCAAGCACTGGGGAGCACTATCTGTGTGCCAGGTGCCGAGGGATGGCCTACACCACAGACCCTGCCCTGCCCCCTACAAGCTATGTGACCCTAGGCGAGTCATCCAATCCCAAGAACGTGGTGAGTACGTGATGACAGTTACACCAATGCTCCCTGGTACATACTATGAATTTTTTTTATTGTGGTAAAATATATGTAACATAAAATTTACTATTTTAACAATTTTTAAGTGTACAGTTCAGTGGCATTACGTACATTCACAATGTTGTGTGACCATTATCACTATCCATTTCCAGAACTTTTTCATCTTCCCAAACTGAAACTCTGTAGCTAGTAAACACTAATTGCCCACTCCCCCTCCCTGGGCTCCTGGTAATCTCTATCTTACTTTCTTTCTACACCAGTAGGAGTGTCCCTCTTATAGATATTCCATGTAAGTGGGATTATATAATATTTGTGCTTTGGTGACTGTCTTATTTCACTTAGCATAATGTCTTCAAAGTTCACCCATTTTGAAGCATGTATCAGAATTTCATCCCTTTTTTGGCTGAATAGCCGGTTTTATATATATATATATATATATATATATACACCACATTTTGTTTATCCATTCATTTGTCAATGGACATTTGAGGTGTTTCTACTTTTTAACTATCGTGAACAATGCAGCTGTGAACATGAGTGTAAAACTATCTTTTTGAGTCCCCTGCTTTCAATCCTTTTGGGTATATATCCACAAGTGGAATTACTGGACTATATGGTAATTCTATGACCGATTTTTTGAGGACCTCCCATACCATTTTCCACAGCTACTGCACTATTTTACATTCTCACCAGCCATGCCCAAGGATTCCAATTTCCCCACATCCTCACCAACACTTATTTTCCCCCTTTTTTTTTTGTGAGGAAGATTGGCCCTGAGCTAACATCTGTTGTCAGTCTTCCTCTACTTTATGTGGAATGCTACCACAGCGTGGCTTGATGAGTGGTGCTAGGTCTGTGCCTGGAATGTGAACCTGCGAACCCCAGGCAGCTGAAGCAGAGCATGTGAACTTAACCACTACGCCAGTGGGCCAGCCCCCCTTTTTTTGATTATAGCCATCCTAATGGGTGTAAGCTGGTATCTCATTGTGGTTTCTCCATGTCCTCGTGAATTACCATCCCAAAACAACAAGGTCACTGAGCTAGTGACAAGAATAATTTGTGAGAAGCTTTCTCCAGAACAGAATCTGGACTTAGGTTTTTTGTTGTTTTTTTGTTTTAGCGTAATATAAACAATATATGTGACAAATATTTAAATCATTGTAATACAACAAATACCAGGAACCCACACTTAACTTAAGAACTGCAACATGGCCAACATGGAGGCCTCTGTCCTATGCTCTGTCTCCCCACCTCATACTTGTCCCTGCCCCAAAGTAACCAGTAGCTTCTCTCACCCCGGCTATGGTTAAAACACAGTTTCATCGCATATGTACATATCTGTAAAAAATATACTATTTTGTGTATTTCTGAATTTAACCAGAATCACATCATACAGAGTCTTCTGGCACTTACTTCTTTTTTCCTAACCTGTTTTTCTAAGATTCCTTCATGTTAGGACTATATTTAAGAATACAACTGTTGGGTTGTGGAGTCCACACATGATCAACTTTCCAAGATAAGCTCCCCAAACAATGGAGATATCATGCCTCCAGGTGGAAATGAACACAGTCTGGGAAGCCAGGAAGCCAGCCTCACTGCTGAGAGAGGCCAGCTCGTGGAAACCTGTCCTGCCGGGCAGCCCTGGAGAGGGAAGGCACCCCTGCCCTGCCTGGAGGGGCCAGCAGCTACAAGGCCGCCTGTCTGGAAAGAGAGCAGGGCTGACCAGTCACCAGGGAAATGTATTTCTGGGGTTCCCCAGTCCCAGAGAAATGGGAAAGGTCCCTCTGGTTGTCACAGGAACATTGGCTGCCCTGAGACTTTACCAACACAGCCCACCTTGGGGGATATGGGAGGCATTTCCCCAGAACAACATCTAAGCATCAGTGTGTCTACTATAGAAATGAATCTTCCACCTAGAATTCAAGCTCAAGTGCAGGCCCACACAGTAAGAGCAGAGAGCAAGGAACAGTTATGGAGCTAGTTAATTACTAAAGATTCCTTTCCGTTCCACACGCTGGTGTAGGATTTCCCACTTGTATATATTCTGAACCACGTAACTACTGACAATTGTGGCTCAGGGGCCACTTTGACCTGGATTTTCCCTTCTCCAAAGGCCAGTGAATGCCATAAACCAATTTCCTTTGTTGCCTGTAGGAAGCAGCACAAAAGAGGAATGCACTGCAAGAACATTTATGCGAGCTGGAGGATTCCAAATGGACAAGCGAACATAGGAAAAATGTCTTGGGCATTTCAAGGATGCTAAGTATGGCTGGTCTGCAGAAAGGATGTGTTCCTGGTGACACTCCTGTAGCTGAGTTATAAACAGTGGCCAGGTGAACCACTGCCTAGCTCCACAAAGTTGAGGCCAGAGGAACTGCCGGTCTGTCCTGTCCTGTGCCAGTCAGGAGAAAGGAAGAGCCCTCAGCCATTCGAGAAAGGGCTTCAGTAGACATTTTCTGAGCAAGCTCACACTTTTAACTAGTTAGAAATTCCCTGCTAAGAGATCAACTATGCACAGATGATAAAGGTGCAAACACACAGAAAAGAATAAATCCTGCTTAAGGGCCTTCCACGTTCTGTGTCCTTTAAGACCTGACCCTAAGAGTAGCAAGTCTAACGGTGCAGGTTCTGAAGGCATTCCACCATGCTTATCCGCCGCTGCAGAAGAACGAGGGGAGGCACCCGCAAGACAAGCAGCTCCCGTAAAATGAGACACTCACAGACTCCTATAGGCAGAGGTGTCAACCCATCACCAAGGCAGCTACAGAGCAGTTAGCCTTGGGAGGAAGACTAAGGAAGAACCGAGACCTCCTGGGTGCCCCAGCGAGAGATCTACACAGAGCTGGACACCAGCCCCGCACAGCACCGAATCTGAGGGGGGCTGTCTCGGCTTAGACGGGAGCCATGGCCACAGTGCACCTCCACAGTCAGCAACATCCTCCCTCCACCGATGGCTGTGCTGCACTCAGAGCCCTGCCTGCCCGTGGCCCAGAATGCTGTCTTGACACAAGATCAATCTTGTGGACTTCCCTGAAGATTAGGATGAGGAATCTGATGCACAGAGAACTTAGGGAACTTGTCCCAAGTTGCACAGAGAGGAAAAGCCAAGATCTGATCGCAGGCAAAATAACTGCAGAGTTGACAACCCATAGCCACCTGTACCAACCACTACTCTTGTCCAAAACACTGAGATACTGGGGAGGGGTGGGGGGGGGGGGATTGGGTATATATATGTATGGGGGTGTGTGTGTGCGTGTGTGTGTGTGTGGAAACAGACAGACACACACACACACAGTCACCTACACACTTTTTTAAGGAGGACTCCTACAAGTCATCTAGGGACTTCAGAGTAGAGACTTCAGCCTCCTGTGTCAGACATCTATCGGCCTTTCCCCTGTTATCTGTGCTGGCAGAACCAGATTTGCCTGAGGTCCTGACCCCCATTCACATGTCTGTGTGTCCAGAGGTGGGCATGTCCCTATGCCCAGTATGGTTCTGACTGGTCTAACTCCCTGCCAGTGATATGTTCAGAGTGAGCATATGACCCTGTTCTGGCTATTGAGATGTGAGGACAGGGAAACTAGGAAAAGAGTTCTAGAAAAGTTTTCTCATTCTCAATGAAAGGAACACAAGAATGAGGCACTCCCTTCTGCTGGGGCTGACTGTGGCCATGATGCCCAGAACTGTGGCAGCCATCTTGTGTCCACTGGAGAAAACCAGCCAGAGGCCGCTGTTCACAAGCTGAGAATGGTTCAGCAGAGATGGAAATACTGTGGTCTTTGAAGACATCTTTGAGAATGTAAATTAACCAAGCCTGAAACTCCCTACTTCCAGAGTTACTGCTGTGTGAGCTAATCCCTTTTCATGACTGATTTGGCCAGTTGTGTCAGGTTTTGTTACTGGCAGTCAAAGGCATCCTAACAGATACACCTTCTACCAAAGTAAATATCTCACGAACAGCACCGTGTAAGGGATTCCAGAGGCTCCTAAGCAAATCTAATCACACCATGTAAAAACTCATCAGCATCTCCCAAACGCATGGATTTCAATGCTACCATCTCAGCTTTCCCTGCTGCCATACGCTGTGCCCGTACATGACACTCCTAGAGTAGGGCAGCGACTTTGCCACACTCTGCTGGCAAATGTGCATGTAGGTATGTCATGGCAATAGAGGAATGATCTGGCTTCTCCTCCCAGAACAAACTTCCCCACAAAGTACAGTTCTGTCATCTGTGGGGTTTTTTGTTGTTGTTTGTTTTCTGACACTATCAGGAGTCCGTGGCTCCCAAGACTACACATGACACATACATAGTAATCTATTCTAAATGAGGCAGCTTGCTTTCTAAAAACAATCAGCAATGCTGCATTACTGACAAGATACCACTCTGCGTTGTGTTGACACATTCCACATCTTCTAAACATTCTGGCTAATCAACCATTCCATTCCAAGCATGGAGGCTTCTCCCTGCTTCCCCAGAACTCTCTGGGCAGCTCCACCCACACACAACATCACCGTTTCCACAGCAACCAATGAATTTCATAATGAGCAGGACTGGGAAGGAAGAAATCAAAGAGGGGGGGGGGGGGGGGGAGAGACATGCACTGAACCACCGGAGAAATTTGTGAAATATTAAGCTGGGTAGAGCTCCTAAATGCTGTGTGTGAATATAAAACCCTCAAATAAAATCGACGCCCTTGTTTCAATATGCAAAGTCAATACCCATAACCAGAGATTCACACACGCTTCAAAGGAGCAAAAATCATGCAAAGTAAGAATGGTAAGGGATTATAAAACAGCATTTTTTAACAATACTACTCTCATGGAACTCAGATTTGGCAAATCTGAAGCATTCTGGAGGGTTGGCTGGGAGAATGGGAAAGGAAACAAAGGACAGAAATCAGAAATACTTCTTCACTCTAAGTGGCACTAGCTTCTTTACATCAGGAGAAAGATATCCTGAACGAAGACTCACAAGAGTTAAAAGCGTGGAAGATAACCAAGATTACAGCAGAAGGGGTATTCCAGCGACCAAGACATCGGCCCTGGCGCTCAGTTCCTCGGAGCCACCCTGTCCTGTCCAAAGCACCAAGGGATAGACCTGTGCTCCTGACGACACCACACCCAGTGACTGCTCACTCTGGGCTGTAGACATTCTGGGGTGACAGAATATATCCTACCACAAAGCTCCCACTAATACTTACCGTCCTCAAAAATTGCTCCTATTTCAAAAGATAATTCTGAGCTGTGTTCTGCTTCACACGGATACACCGCTCGAGCCTTCCGATTGATAACACTGGAGAGGAAACGTGGAAGAATGTGAGAAACTGAGAGGGATAAACCTCACCTTTCTCCCACCCCCATGTCCCAAATCTCATTTGTATGTCACCAGTGGGGAAACGCCTCCCAAAAAAGGAATTAGCAGAGAAGGGAACATCAGGCAAGACCACAGCACTTGATTTTCAAGTAAGTGATGGGTTTTCCGATTCCAATCTTTCTTCAGGGAGCCTCTCTGAGAAGCTTTCACTGAAGCTCTTCACCTGATTCTCCTCTCCGCCCGGTGGGATGCCCTCTCCTAACATTCAACATGATCAGAACCACAGGGCATGCTTATTTCCTAAGCACTGTGGTTTATCTATTAGGAAAAGCACCCATGTCTTCAGACAGAAGACAAGGCAGTGAGAGGCAGAGGCACACACACTGAGTGGCTTCAGCAACGCGCTGCAGACACTGATCTGTCTAGACTGGCAGTTGGCTTCCATACCACTCTGGAAGGGCCTGTTGTTCTTACTTGGGTCTTCTTTATTTCACCCCCTCACTCCTGACCCCAAAAGGAACATCAGTTTCAGCATCTCACTACTTGTCAAAATGTCCTATGTATCCTTATGGGGAAAGAGCACATTGGGGAAGGACGGAAACTGTGCTGTTAGCTGGATCAGAACTGAAGAAGAAGGAAGTGTCCCGCCTCACTGAGGTTGGAGCAGACACTAAGGCTAAGAGGAGCTCCAACCAGCTACCCAAGAGGAAGGGCTTGCTAAGGGCCAGCACCTCTGGCCTCTGTACAGCTGCCTATTTAATGGCCATGGTAATTCCTGTTCCCAGTGCCCAGTTTACATTCCTTAATACAAAGCATGTGCTTTATAGTCACATATAAGAAGATGTTCCAACATAAGTAGTTACATAAATGCACAACCAGCACCCAAAAGGCAAAGTAGGTTCAAGCAGCCCTCACATTAAGGCAAATTTCTCCTAAGGACATACTTGCTCTTGAACTGAGGCACAGCCCCAAGACAAGGTTGTAAATGTTGTCTACTGTGTCCAGGAGGCCGGAAGAACCTGAGCAAGCATTTCCAGCCGAGAACACAGAACCTGCTCAGGTTGATCAAGCCCTTTCTGTGTGCTGCTCGCATATTCTACATCATATTCCAAACCACGTACCTTTCAGGTGGCTTGTCTGCTACAGTGGCAGGAGAGAGAAGGACAGGTGCGGACTTGGGTGAAGGAGGTGTAACAGCTGGGTTGCAGCTTGGTGTGGTCGGGGACTGTGGGTTAAGCCACTGGACCATACATGATCGGGGCTGGCTTGTGCTAAGGGTGGAAATTTGAAGGACAAGATTAATAGTATAAAGGCCACAGAATACCAAATACATGACACCCTAATCCTAAATAGCTGGGATGATAGCTCCCTTATCTCTCCAGACGACCAGAAGGGACCGAGTCCTCTCTACATCCTCCCAGGTCTGCAGCCCCAAAAGCCACATCCTGAAACTACAGACGCCATATTGTACTTCTCCAAGTTTGTAGAGATCTAGTCTCGTCCAACCTAGCACCACCATATATCAGTTCACTAGTTAGGACACCAGAATCCAACTGTCAATATAGTTCCCTGGACTTTTGGGGGCTTCATGTTTTCTGCTTATAAGGAAAGTCACAAGAATCTACAGTCAAGCTCATGACCAAGAGCTCCAAAAATTCAACATGTGGCCTTTTAATGTTTAAACCTCTTTCATTTGGTCATATATACATGCAGCAACTCAGAAAAAATTGCTACTGGAATCGAGATTCTTCTAGAGAGGAGCAAAGACTAGCATTTAAGGGAGAAACCAAGGAACAGCAAAAATCTTTGCTGACCTAACATTCCCTAATATTTGAAAATTTAAAAAAAGTTAACATAAAAAGTTCAGTGAACAGACTCATGGAAGGGTCTCTAAACATGAAGGGAAAGTTCAATAAATATGTGTGGATCTGAAATTATTATTCAATGATCTCAAAACTGGAGGCTAGTGACTATGGCATATGAAACTTACTTCAAAAGCATAGTGCTAAAAACTGCTCATTTCGTTCAATTACATTTCCAATACATATGTATTCAATGGCTGCTACACCAAGATACTCTGCACCTCAGATTCACCCTCTTCAGCTAAAACCAATTTCCATGAGCAGCTTCCTTGTCTTTCCACGTTCCTGAGCATTATCTTTGATTCCTTCTTATCAAGCAGAACTAATACTACGTTCTGCCCACTTGTACTTCAAATCTCATCATTGTCAGGACTATCCCGTTCTCACAGCTGCATGCCAGTGTTACCACTCTGGTCTCCTGGCTAACCCCCAGCACCATTCCTCCAACTTGGCCAGGTCAATCAGCCACACAGCCACCTAAGACCCAGTCTACTCCATCTACCTCCCCAAGAACTAGTGCGCTCCCCAACTTGCCCCTCCAGGGGCTCCCCTGCCCCACACCCTGGCCGGTCCGCCTGTAGCTCTGCTTCCCTGATGTTCCTGTACTCTGCCTCCTGTCTCTCTTCACCCCTCAGGCTCTCCCACTCCTATGCCTGCTCTCATACTCAGCTCCAGGTCTCCCCGACTCCACTTTGGCCTTTCCTAAGTCACAGCAATAAATGGGACAGCAGCTTGGCGTAAGTTGTTCTGTGATGGTTTCAGATATTTCTCTTGCTTTTGGGGCAAGAGTGGGTCTTTAACTCTTTTTGTAGACCTCACAAAGCCAGGCAGTGTACCAGGTACATGAAGTCTTCAACCAACATCTCAGCAACCAATTCAGATGTTCTAAAACTAAAAGTGGATTTTATAAATCAGGTACATGAAATACTACATTATTGACTTAATAGATATTTAGTACACAGGTTTCCTATCCCTTGATCAGGAAAGGGGATGGTGGATGTGCACTTAAAAAATGTTACTCTTTGAACAACTTATCTACAATCCCCTTATCCAGCCATTCATTTGGAAGTCATAAAACCTATTTCATACTAAGCAAAGAAACCTATAAATCTCAAAGTGTTCTGTATCACTCAATTCTTTATCAGAAAATGAACCTTGCATGGTGTCTTACTAATCAGGAAAGGAGGGGAGGGATGAGTGAAGCTCTGACCAAGAATTTAAGACCACAGTTAGCCAAACAATTTCCATTTTATCTCCCAGCAATTATTCAAGGTGCTTGGAGGAGGGTGGTGGTGGAAGATGAGATGTTTTACCACACCCCCATCAGCTCTTTCTAGTCATAAATACTCAAGCGATTAAATGATGGCCATCCATGTGCTGAGAGGGAGGACAGCTACAGGATGAAGATAAAGTAACAATGTGACTACATTTATAAGGCTCTTTAAAAATAAAGATCATAAATTTTATAGCTGTTATCTACTTAATCCTCACATCTTTTTTTTTTTTTTTTAAGTGTTTTTGTTTTTTTGTAAAGGGAAAATACCCCTTTTGGAAAGTGAAAGATTGTTGGAATAGCAGATGTAGATAGTGCGAGCCCATCTCTTAGCTTGGCTTTCTCCATCATGTCCCAAAACAGGAAATCAGAATCAGCAATCCTCTGCCAGGGTCAAGCTCTCAACATCTCCTTTTTTGTTTCTTTGTTTTCTGTGATCTCTGTTGTTCAACATATAGATGTGCTGTGTGACCCAGCACTAACCAGTTCACCAAGACAATCTTTCCAACTTCCCACTTAAGACTTGAATTTCTGTATTTGTGGGGCTTGCCCCGTGGCCGAGTGGTTAAGTTCACATGCTCTGCTTCGGCGGCCCATGGTTTCACCCATTTGGATCCTGGGGGCAGACATGGCACCGCTCATCAGGCCATGCTGAGGTGGCGTCCCTCATGCTACAACTAGAAGGACCCATAACTAAAATATACAACTATGTACTGGGGGGCTCTGGGGAGAAAAAGCAGGAAGGAAAAAACAATGAATCCCATGTGGGTACCAACTTTGAGAGCTGGAATATTCATAGGAGGGAGCAAAACACAAGTTTGAAAACAGTCTCTATGGAGATGATGGAGCCACGTGGACAATTGGAAGTCCTGTGAAAGAGGAACCCCACGTAGTAAAACAAAGTTTGGAAAACAGAACAGAATAGCTGCTTGAATACAAGAAACTTTTCACAGGTAAGGAGTGGGGATGAGGCAAGAAGTGGCTCAATAAATATACCTGTACCCAAGTGCTAAAGTGAGTTCTCATCTCAGCCAGTAGAGGTCAGATGATGGTGTATGTCACAGGTGTGTCCCAAAAGCAAACTGTCCATATTTTTTTGAAAGCAAGAAATTGTAAACATGAGCTTCTTTATAGAAATCATCTCCTACTTGCCATAATTTGAAATAATTTAATTTTTGGGTAATAAAGATCAAATTTAACTATTTAATTCTTTAAAATATAATGCACATAATTTCCCAAAAAAGCAGTAGAGAAAAATATTACTTTTGAAAGAAAATTTCTGATATTCCCTTTCTCTTGATTTGAAACCTTTTAGGGGAACACTAGGCAATTCAGAAATGGTAGCCCCTAGCAAAGGTCTAGCAGTTTTTCTCAACCTGGGCCCTAGGAGAGAATTAAGCCCTAAGGCATCCATGTACATCATAAATGAGCATCTCTCCTATACATCTAGAATGGTGCTAGCTACCATTCTAGCCTTGGCAGACGATTCTCCATGGGTCTCTCGTGTTTCCGTGCACTGTTCCGAGGCACTGGCTGCCTTTGTCCTGGACTATCTCTTCAAGGATGTTTGTAGAGCAAACAGCCTTGGGAGATAGAGAGTGTCTCTCCCTCTGGAGCAAAGAGCAAGCTTTACTGCGTCATATAAGATCTGAGTTTCCTTGTTTATTTTCCACATAGGAGTGAAATCATATGGTAAGTGTCTTTCTCATCTGACTTACTTAACATACAGAGAACAGACAGGTGGCTCCCAGAGGGGAGGGGGGTGACAGGAGGGCAAAAGGGGTAAAGGGACACATGTGTACACTAACGGACAGAAACTAGACTTTTGGTGGTGAACACAACGCGGGCTACACAGAAGTTGAAATATAATAATGTACATCTGAAATTTGTATAATGTTATAAACCAGTGTGACCTCGATTAAAAAAAAAAAAGATCTGGGTTTCCTAAGCTCTGGGTTCCTCTCTTGGAACCCCACACGCAGGTGTTACCTGGCCCACAGGGCATCACCCTGTGGGAATTGGGACTTGGAGGAATTGATACTCTGACTATTGCCAGTGCTATGACTAGGAGAGTACTTTGGCTCTGACCAGGAGGTCCCAAGTCTTCTGCCAGCATTCCTGAAACCACGGCAGGCAAATCTGGCAGCTTACAAGCAGAGTAAAATTTCAGATTTCATAGTTCTTGACATTATCATCCTTGGGAGAATTGAGAAAATACTCACTCAAGTCATTTCTTGTATTCTGTGGTTCAAAGAATCCTGGCTAAGAAAGTCTTTGGGTTAAAGATCAAAAATGATGCGTGATCGCAAAACAAAAAGCTCAATACTTGCTAGAACATAATGAAATATTGAGTGTTTTCTCCTATCGCTTCCCAAATTTAAACATTTTTTTTTAATCTACTCATTTCCTTCCTGCTGCCCCTTTAACTACAGATTTTTGATGAGTAAGACTGGCATGATCACAAACCACCAATTTTATTTAATGATGAGCTGCTAACCAATTACAAAAAAGTACTGAAGTGCCACATGTTTCCTGAAAGCCAAGTTGTGGCTTGCAAAAACAGAGGCAGAACTCAACTATTCCTGAAAAGCTCAGAAACCACATTTACCAAGAGAGAAATAAATTGTAGAGAAATACTAATATCTGTTTGCTTGCTACCTTCCCAATGTGACATACTAAACTAAAAGAAGCTTCTCCTAAAGCAGGATTCCTCTCCATTTTCAGGGCAGAAGAGCCAACATTACCACCTGCCTTGGAGGAGAAACGTTTCCTTCTCAAAGAAAAGGGATGAATGGAAACGAGAGTTTCACTAAAAACACAAAGATTTAATACTGCTAACTCAGAAACTTGTTCTTGAAAACACTTATACTGAAAGTAAACCTGGCTATTCCTAATGCCACAGAGAAGTCTCTCGCGTTTGGACAGGGTAGGGCGGGGCAGGGTGGAAGGGCCAGGGAAGATGCATTTGTGAAAGCGATGAGAGAATTCTCTTCTATGAAAAGAATCAACACTCTCGCTTTGGAAAAACAGTTCTGTATTTCAGGGAAAGATTCTCTAGCTTTTGTGATGGGGAGGAATAAAACCTCAAAAACATGAAATTATGACAGTAGCTGTGTATGTGTACACTTTACAGAGTTTATTTTTATAAAATGTAACAAATCAGCAGTATATGCTGCTTCTGATTCAAACTGTGACCCAATCTTCTCCAGTACCAGACTCTACGTGCCATGCATATTAAAAACTTTTTGGCAGCAGAAGAGCACAAACATTTCAGAAATTGGGGACGGGAGTTAGGGCCTTAACTGTTAAAATTCGACAACAGCTGCACCAGCCACCAGAAGGCTCCTGCATCTGACAAACATTTCTTGCATAGCACAGATGGGTCAGGCGTTGGGCAGTGCTGGTGATACCAGCGCCCCATTCCAGGCTCTCAGAGCACTGAGCATAATTCAAAACGCAAAGGATGGAGAACAGAGAGAATATGTATCCAGAAAAGAAATGAGGGGCTGGCCCCGTGGCCAAGTGGTTAAGTTCGCACACTCTGCTGTGGCGGCCCAGAATTTCGCTGGTTCGGATCCTGGCCGTGGACATGGCACTGCTCATCAGGCCACGTTGAGGCAGCATCCCATATGCCACAACTAGAAGGACCTGCAACTAAGATATACAACTATGTACCAGGGGGGATTTGGGGAGATAAAGCAGGGAGAAAAAAAAAAAAAAGATTGGCCACAGTTGTTAGCTCAGGTGCCAATCTTTAAAAGAAAAAAAAAAAAAAAAAGAAATGACTGCTTATTTGAAGTGGTTAAATCCCCCCAATACCAAGATATTTCACGATGGTTATATGATGTCAGAATCAAATCAGAAGTCTGCACTGGAATGAAAGAGTTTAAAACCTCATTTGCAAGGTCTCTGAGCAGAAGCTAACACATCAGTGAAATGCTCTTTCCTTCCAGTCTGGAAATGTACAGCAGAAGTCTAGAACAGCTGTCCTGGGCAAAAGTGTTTGAAAATGCTAATAAAGACAGAAGGGGATATTGTAGGTCTGTATATTACAGGAAATCTGTTCCAGTAAACGTCACAGTCATTCCTTAAGTGCCAGAGAGAGAGAATTCCATAGCTAGCACATTGTTGGTTCCAAATGAGCACACCGAGGAGAACAGCAGCGGAGGAGCAAATGCCTGTGACAAGAGAGTCGCCATAATCCATGGGGTTGGGCAAGGAGGCCTTCACTGCCCATTAGGGGGGTTCAAATGGACCCTGCTCACTCATCATTCATGGTCTGAGAACTGCTTCTCAGGCCCTGTGCCAGGCACTGGGGAGACCCAGGGAACTATGACATCTGCTCTCCATGAGCACACAGTCAAGTGAGTGGAGAATGACAAACTGATAACCATAACACAGTATGACGAGCGCCACGTAGAGAGTTGCCCAGGATACCTCAGGGGAACAGAGGAGGGAGCATCTAACTATCAAGTGGGCATCCAGGAAGGTTTTCTGGAGGAGGCGGTGGCTGCCCTGAGCTGATGCAGCCATCAGTATCATCATCACCTCTGCATACCCAGGCTCCTGCTAAGCACAACCATCCAGTCTGCACTATGCCAGACACAACTTGCATTGTTAATTTACTCATTCCCAACTACGCTACCATTCCACCTTACATACAAGAAGACTGAACCTCAGAAATGTGAAATGACTTCCTCAAGGTCACATTAGTACTAAAATTCACTTTGACAAGACTGCATAGAATTCATAACCTCAAGTCCTTCTGAGTAGCTGGAACAGAATACAAGGAGAAGAGCGGAAAGAGATATACAAGGGCCAGGACCATATGCCAAAGGCAAGGGAGGGCTCCTGGAGGATTTTAATCACATGAATATAAGTGCCTGAAGCACCGCCACTCCACGGAGAGACCTGCGTTCCAAAGCCAGCATGGGCTGTGCGCCCATTTGCCACTTCTTAACATCCCCAAGCTTGTTCCTTTTTTTGTAGATAAAAAGAAGGACATTCCTCACTAGCTAGAAGCTGTGCAAAGAGGAAGAGAATGACTTCAGAGTGCCTCTCAGAGGCTGGTAGACAGTTGGCATAATTAGCCTTGGCTGAGGGTCATCCATAACTGAGTAACAAACTCCCTGGTCTTGGATTCCTTAGCTAAAATGAAGGTAAGATTTCAATGAAATTATGGTGTGAAGGCCCCCGCAGTGACTGGTGCACGGCGAGCACTCGATCAATGAAGCCCTTATTACTTGCATTAGGTATTTCTTAGTCAGATCTTGCCTCTGATTTCTAGAGTTATATCACCTTAATGAATCATTTTCTTTACCAAAAGACAACAAATAATCTGTGTCAAAGGTAAAAAAAAAAAAAAAAAAAAACCTACAGATATTAAGTGGATGTTAGTATCTAAAAAAAAGTTGCTAAATGCAATGTGGTGGTATTCTAGATTGGATCCTGGAAGAAAAGGAAGACATGAGTGGAAAAACCAGTGAAATCCAAACAAAGTCCAGAGAGTATTGTACCAACGTGAGTTTCTTATTTTTAACAGAAGTACCATGGTTCTGGTAAGATGTAAACAGTAGGGGAGGCTGGGCGAAGGGTCTATGGGCACTCTGTACACCATCTTAGTAACTTTTCTGTGATTCTGAAACTTTTTCAAAATAAAATTGTTATTTTCAACATTAGGAGGTAAAAAGAACAACCCCAAATAAACCTTTTAATCACTGAAACACTAAAGGCCTTTTGAGATTATGATCACACACTTGAAGGCTTGGGATCCAAAAAGCATAAGGAAAACTTTTAGTTGGTTCAACAACAAGAAAAGATTCATGAGGGTTACATTAAAAAGTCACTGCAATGCCCCCTGAAAACATGGCAAGTAAGCACACTTCTTGAAACTGGGTTTTAAGAAATGTGGACTCTTCCAAAAAAATTAGTTTTGTTTATAGCTTAGATCAAGGTCAGTGAACTTTTCCTGTGAAGGGCCAGACAGCAAATACTTTAGGGTTTGCAGGCCATGTGGTCTCTCTCACAACTACTCAACTCTGCCACCACTGCAGTGCAAATGCTGTCATAGACAAAATGTAAATGACTGAGTGGCCGTGTTCCAATAAAACTTTATTTATAAAAACAAGCGGCAGTGGGCCACAGTTTGCTGATCCCCGGACTAGAGAAACCAAATGAGACTCCATTGGAAGTAGAGAGTTGGGGGAGACGAAGACAAGGATGATGGCAAACTCCTCTAGGCTTGAGAAGCCCTCCCCGTCCTCTGTCTTCACAGGCTTTGTGGCGTGGGGCTCCCATGTGTGCCAGAAGCCGACCTGCAAACGCCCAGGGCTTTCCTGCAACAGAAGCTCTCTTCACCAATTGCTCACAATCACCGCCTATGCAGGAGGCAGGCAGTCAATATATCAAGTCAGCATGTAAAAGCAATAACTTGCTCACCCTTGAGAAAAAATGTCTTTTGCATGAGAGGGAGGGGCAGGGAGAGGAGGCAGGGCACCGTAGGAAACCACTTGAGCACAGATAAAACAGAGCCTTTCGAAGTTGGACATGGCCACACAGCACACTCAGTCCTCACCCTGTGGGATGCTGAGGCTCCCAGGTGGTCTCCCTCCTTCACAAGAAAGGACACCACCATCTAGTCATCCTACATCTCACAGAGTTCGCTCCCAGGGTGATCATTTTCTTCGGTTTTGCTATAAAAGGACCGTCTTAGAATGACTTCTCCAATCAATCTTTCACTCAAAGACTGTTGCTTGAATCCCATTTATCTTCCTTCCGATGATCACTGTAGAATCAGGTAAGAGCTTGAACTTTAGCTGGCTGGCTGAACGGAAAAGGAACTGCAGCTTCATTTCAGAAAATTATGGGGCTTTAGATGTCTCAGCATTGTGGTCCTGCAGGGTAACTGACAGGAATGTTTCTACCAGCTCAATTCTTATGTGGAAAATAGCTGCCACCCAACGTGAGGGCTAAAATACATGAAACAGGGGCTGCCAAGCACAGCTCGAAAGAGGTACCATGTTACTCTGCTAAGAAAAATCCTCCTGTGACTGACCAAGCTGTTTTACAGGTTATCTGTCGTGATGGGTGAGCTATCATACCTCTCTGAAGAATTTAGAGTTGACTGAGACTCAGCGGGAACCCCATGCCTTGGTCATGTGACATCCATGGGCCCTATTCTCAGAGGCTTCCACAACGGAGGTTCTTACACAGAGAGCTAGGAAGGGCGACCCAACAAGCTGAGTCCTCCTGGAATGACTGCAGTAACCACTGGAAACAACACAACTTCAGGTCAACATCTAAGGCTTCTCCAGGGCCAGAGAGGTTACTTCCCTGAGCTATTTAGTGAGAATATTATATAACTGACGAACCAGGAAGTCGGGTCAAGTTAAATGAAGAATATCAAGTTAGGTTCTCAGAGGGAAGGAAAATCCAAGCAGGTGGCCACCTGGAGCTCTCAGGGGAGCAGTGACTGGGTTTTACTACATGTGGTACCTTGAAACCTCCCAAGAGTCCAGAGGGGCAGATGTTGTTACTCCTCTTTTATAGATAATCGTGCTAAGCCTTGGTTTGCTTAAATAATTTATATAAGGCCTCGAAGGTTTTAAGGAGCAGAATGAGGATGCAAAGCCAGGCCCATCTGACTCTGAAATCAGTGCTGTACTGTCTCAACTGCCTTACAACTTACAGAGAGCTCATGAGGCCTCTGCCTGCATGGAGCTATCAAGACACAGCTAATCAATCCATGCACAGCAAATGATAAATTACAACCAAAAAAACCCAATGAAACTAAAAACAAAAACAAAACTATAATGAGAAAACAATTTTTTCTTGAGTCTTAAGCAGTAGAAAAGCTACTATGAAATTCAGACATAAGTCTTCATTTTAGAAAGTCAACTCTTCCTCACGGGGCTTGAAAGTTCTATGAACAATTAACATCCTGGCTCGAAAATAAAACCTCCAAATTTCAGAACGTGTAGTTACAGCACAGCAGAGGAAGATGTGAATTAGGCCACACGCAAGTGCCAAGTACCAAAAACACAAGGGACGTGTATGGAAGGATGTGAGGATGCTAGGCAGTGGGGATGGCGTAACTTCCATACAAAGTTGGAGAGAAGATTCAAGCAAACGTATAGGACAAGAGTTGTACCCAAAAAAAGGAATGTGACTAGACATATATGGTCGATGGCCAAGTATCTGGGTCCTGTGATTAGCTTCCAGAGCTTTACTGAAGCTAAAGGGAGATAACTGGATATCATGTTACTCATAAAAATATTGTAGATTCTGCTCTGTGCAAAATATCACATTTCCAAGTCTCTCTGCTCTGTTGCGGGAGAGGACGCCCTCCTCAAATCTCAACCAAAGGTGTTGGACGATGGATGTGCAGCCACCAGATTCAAGTGTTTATTCCTCAGAGATAATTATAAACCACAGCCACATGACTTAGAGGAGGGTTAGTGCTCCTTCTTCAAAACAAGGGCAGTGAGCAGCTGACAGCCATGGTCATCTCACTGGGTCTCAGAATCGGGAAACACCTACAATTTAAACAAGGTTCCCATATGCAACCAGACAATTTCAATCCCTACAGTAAAACAAGTCTACGGGACCCAGACATCACTGGGGCAGACAGATCAGGGTCAAACTCCACCTCTGTCCCTTATTAGTCATGTGGCTTGGGGCAATTTTCTTACTCTCTTTGTGCCTCGGTTTGCCTATCTTTAAAAATGAAGATAATATCTACTCCACCAGCTTGATGTGAGAATTAAAATGAAATATCATTTATAAAGCAGCTAAAAAAAGTCTGGTTGCCTCCCATAACTAATGCTCCTTGGTTTCTGATTCTGCGAAATGTAAGAGGGTAACTGTCTAATTAAGCCTTCTCTGCAGCCCCCAACCACGAGCCACTGCTGAAGCAAAACTTTCTGCTCCCTGTCAGTCCCCAGTCTCCCAACAGAAGGTCCAGAAAGGAACTAACCTCTGAGTAGAATTTAAAAGGCTGTTGTGGGGTCATAGCAAGGTGACATGCTCTTCCTGCTCATTTGAACCTGATCCTCCTTACACTTGAGGTTTCTTAGACCTCAATCTTTCTGAACACCCAGGGACTTTGCTGCTCACTTAGGTATGGGAAAGGGGACTGGCTTCCCACGCACTCTTCAGAGTACCCAGCACCAGAGAGCACATCCTTCCACATGAAACCACTGGCTCTACTAGAAATCTTGGTCAATGTAACCCACCACATTCTGTCACCAGGGCCAACCTACAGGGAAGCAGAGAAAAGGTACATACCTTATCAGGATATGACTTCCCCACTAGCCAATATAGCTGCTGGAAATCCCTGTGATGGGCAGTTCATTCCTTTGGGTTAAGTATCACTCTCTCCTGATCTATTTTTAAATTTATATAGCTTTCTTTCCCTTGTTACAAAAGCAGTATGTGATCATTTTAGTCAAGTTAACAAAAAAGCAGATATGCAAAAAAAAAAAAGAGAGAGAGAGAGAGAGAACTTTTAAAAGATAAATTACCTATTTTCTTTTGAAACAATAATCATAATGAAAGAGGTAAAAATATAAACGCCAACTTCTAGGGTGAACTGACTGCCTGTGGTCCACCAGCGGTTGGGAGCAGTAAGATCAAGCAGTGAAGGGAGTGAGGAAGCCCTCCCAGAAGGGGTGGAGGAGAGGGGAAAAGAAAAGAAAAAGACAGGAAGGGAGGAGGTGAAGACAAAGTCTGCCTATGACCGCCACCTTATAATTTCTGGGTGTGTGCCAAATTTCACAGAAATCTGTTAAAAACTGTTTAAGATGATTATTTTTCTAAACTTCAGACAAATCCCTCATGGTTTGTTGTGGTATACTAAGCCACAAGTCAAATTTAAGGGGCGCTTTGATATCAAAATTCATCAACTTCCTGAAAAGCAATCACAGAACCAACAGTCAGGTAATTTAAAATGCCAAGTAGTTGTCAATGGGAAATCTCTATTTGTTTGCCCAATTTAAAGGAAGCGAGTTATTTTATTGACAAGAATAAATACGGTCACCAGTAAGTGCACACAAAGACACAAAGTCTAGGGATGACACGCACAAGGCTGTAAATGCAGTGGGGGGGGTCTACTGTCTAATGATTTTAAGCAGCTAGCATCAAGTCTGGGTAGACAGCACCTGGGATAGACGCATCAGGAATGTCATAACATTCAGGATAAACTAAGCCAAGCCTCTCATCAGGTAGGAGGGAAGGGTCTACCACTCTCCTGGTCTGCCAGAGCACAGAGTGAGTTGCATCTTGGAGTACCAGCATTCCCAGCTACAAAGAGCTATTCTAAGAAGCTGCCATCTTGAATGTGGGAATGTGCTGGCAGGAAAGGAGGTGTTCCTTTTCATTTGAAATCTGTAGAGGCAGCAGATAGCAATGCCTGGTATTTCTTAAAAGAGATTTTCTTTTGTGGCAGGGAATCTAAGAGGATTACTTGTCAAGAAACTGCTCCATCATTTACAATTGAAGAAAACCTGTTTAGAGAAAAGTACTTTATCGGAAAAAAAATGACTTTGGAATATTTGAAATACCTTGACCTATGATGTAATGTCCTCCAAGGAGACTGAGCTAGCAATTCTTCACTGGCAATAAAGTCACCCATCACCTTACTGAGTGTACAGGTAAGTAATAGCTCCAGATTGATTGACTGCAATGAATAATACCCACAAGTCATAAACATCAGCAGAAACCCGAGAAATCCAATTCTGCTGTATTGTTTTCGACCTGTCAGAGACTACAGCTGTATTTACACACTGCCTAGATCAGAATCTCGGCTGCTGTAGGTTTTCCTCTGTAAATTTGCTTTCAGGGGCTAGGGTCACGGCATTTTTGTAAAACAGACCTACTGTGGTACTATGGGTTCCACACACATTTGGATTCCATTTTTTAGGACCTGAGATACAGCAAGTGTAAATTTTGGAATGGAGAGTCACCACCCTGGATTAAAACCAAGTGGCCCAGACAGTGCCTCTGTTTTAAAGCCCTGAGTAGAATTTTAATGACCCCACAGCAACTTTGGTTTTATTAAAAAAGAATCTTTATCAGCATTTACTCAGATCCTACTATATTCAATACTGTACAGCTGGTATGCAGAGATGATAGATTAAAAAAAAAAAACAAAAAAACATAATACACACAATGAAGACTAAATTTACAAATGCTAAGAAAACAAAGAAAAATGCTATAAACAGAAAACAGTGAGATTAATTCTGTGAAATTCCTGGAGGAAGAGGTTTTAAAGTTTAGAAGGAAGAAAGATCGGAAACCAAACACAGTTGCCTAAGAGACTTCCAACGATATACGGAAAGAAATGAGATTTCCATGGGGCCAGGCTGATGGCTCATCAAGCCATGCTGTGGCAGCATCCCACATAAAAGGACTTACAACTAGGATGTACAACTATGTACTGGAGCTTCGGGGAGAAAAAAAAAAAAGAGGAAGACTGGCAACAAATGTTAGGTCAGGGCCAATCTTCCTTACCAAAAAAAGCATACCTTTAAAAAAAAAAAAAAGAGGAATGAAATTTCCAAAAGAAAAGTATTTTTATAAATACATATTAAAATTGGAAATAAAATATTTATTAATAACTATGTTAATATCACTAAAAAGTTCAAAGAGTATAACACCCAATTCCTATCATTGAGAATTTTATAATCTGTCTTGGAGGAAAGGAAAGATTAGATAGTGTTATGGACTGAATGTTTGTGTTCCCCCAAAACTGAGATGTTGAAACCCTACCCCTTTCCATGTGACTGTATTAGGAAGTGTGGCCTTTGGGAGGTAATTAGGATTCGATGGGGTCCTGAGAGGGGAATCCTCATGAATGGGATTATAAAAGTCCTTATAAGAGTCATGAAGTCTGGAGTCTGCAAACTGGAAACGGGCTCTGCCCAGAGCCATGCTGACACTCTGATCTTGGAAATCCAGCCTCTAGAACTGTGAGAAATAAATTTCTGGTGTTTATAAGCCAGTCAATCAAAGTATTTTTGTTATAGCAGCCCAAACTGACTGAGAGAGAGAGCTAGGCAGGCAGATGGAGATACTAATATAGATGCATAGATACACATCCACATATACCACTGAAATATCAAATAACACAAAAGGTAAATACTAACTAATACGAGAAGGCAATATTTTCTTAATGGCAAGTATCGGCTATAAACAGAGAAAGACATTATTTAGAATCTTCCTGTAGACGAGGGCACTAGAGAGAGTTTCCTGAAGGTGAAAACTCAATTAGACCCTGCAGACAGGTCAGATCATCTTGAGCAAAAAAGGGGGGGAGATATTTCAGGCAGAGGGAATCCAAGTATGGGAGAGGCACACAAGGGCTACTTGGAGACAGCAAACACATCATCCCAGAAGAGTTAAAAAAAGAAAAAAAGGAGAAAGAGATATCATTTATCCTACCTATACTCCTCATAGAAGCTGTTTACAATCAACACACGCCTAGAACTGCGGGGGGTGGAGGGTGGGGGTAGCTGTCTATATAAGGGTTTGCAAATCATCACCTGGAATCATGTTAGAAATGTCCATTTTTAGGCTCCCTCTCAAAAGTTACTCTGGGGTGGGGCCCAGCAATGTAGGCTTAACTAGCCCTCCAAGTGACCATGGTGTGGGCTCAAGTTTGAGAAGCACTCCTAATGATAAATCCGGACTGAAATATGCTTACAAGCAAATCCTCTAAAAGATACCCAAGAAACATTTTATACAGTTAAGAGAAATACAGATGTATTTTATCCAACACACAGAAAAAAGTCAAGTTCTTAAAGTAGGAGAAAGTCGACATTATAACAAAAACCTCCTTGCTAAACTTGCTTCAACTACTTATTTTCCCCCTCTCCTTTTCTGGCCTCTCAACGTTGGAGTGCTTTCCACGACATTTTAAAATTTGTATGAATAGGAAGCTGGGGAATTCACTCCTCATTTGATTTATGACCAAGAATATCAAGCTCTTCATGTTTCCAGCATAGACGTGCTGTGAATTGAGCATTGGCTATATCGTGGCTCATAATGTCACCACTATGGAAGAAGGATGACTGAGTAAACTGTTCTCCACTGACTGCGACATACGCTCACTGAAAGAAATTAGAGATCTGGTTTTTGCTTTAAAACACACACACACACACACACACACACACACAGAGGCCAAATTCCACCCCAAGAGCGCCCAGCATTACAGATTCTAAGAACCTATGTAACCACTGTCCTTGTTGCTTGGAGGACTAAAGTGAAAAGAATACTTTTATTCTGGAAAAAGAATAGTAAAAATGACAAGCATGTTTGAGTAATATGTAATATAAATCCATAATACACAGTCTTCAGCATATAAATATACATATATGACAACCTTGGGTGAAAAATCTCATCTGGAGAATGTGTTTCTATACTTTGTTTAACTTTGATTTTTGATTAGATTTTCAAAGTCTTCAGGTCACCCCCAAATTTTAGCATACCAAATTTCTCCCAGCCTCTTTCAATACTTAATAAGTTCATAATGATTTCATGTGAATCCAGCAGTAACTATAAAAAGCCAAGTAATGTGAGGAACACTTTCCAAGTCCATTTAAAGTCCCAAGAATGCCCAGCTAGGGTCGGATGACATCATTATCTGTGATTTATTTTAAGCAACTTTGACTTAAAAGATTTTTTTTTCTTTAACTTTAAAGACAGGATACCCAAATACTCTCAGGCTGATTTATAAATGTATTTTTGGATGTAATTTGATTGACTAATCAAGTAATGCCAAGTAATGATTACTAGACTTCTTGTTTTTCTTCTCTGAGCATTTGTTTGAAATGTGACGCTCTTTTGATGTCCCACACACCACCAAACTGCATTTACCCCAGAGCCTCAATCAGCACAGAAAGACAAAGCCTCATGTGGTCAAGCCAGGTCCATGGTATTTTGTTTGTATTGGTATTATCTGTCCTAACATACCTGAGCTGAGTGACACATACCTGGCAACAAAACTAAACTGAGAAGATGAAATCAGATATTTCATCCATCAATTGTCAATTATGCAGAGTGCTAGGGAGTAAATAGAGCAGAACACTAGCATAAAGCTCTCAAAGATTCATATAAGTAAAATATGATTCTACAGAGAGTTTCAAGAGTCTACTGATCACAATGCATGCATTTTCACATCTCTAAAAGTTTGCATAACTAGTAAGAAAACATCCTGAGTAGGACAATAACAAATTTCCTTTTGTGCAACCCAAAACTTCCACAGAACTAAACTTAAAAGAGACATGAAATAGCACCCCATCCAGCCCTTCCATCCTACGAACACAGAGACACTATTCAAGAAAGGCCTTTTTTATGGACCCTTCTCCCTTTGGCAGCCCCACTAATTATAGAGAACAAAGGTCCTTAGATCTAATGGCTTCAGTACCTACTGGCCACATAAACTTCAAAATGAAGGTCACGGCCCTCCTTCCATCAGCACCAAACAGAAGCACAACTACTTACCCAGTGGATGTCCAGTCCCCAAAGCTGCCCCCATCTGCGAGAAGGTGGTTTTTGTCTGGTCCAGGAGGCCCGGGGACAGTTGCAGTCGTGGGAGATGGGGAGGAGAGTGAGTCAAGACTGCTGGGGGGGGTGTCCTCCTTAGGAGGGTTAGGACTGTCACCTAGAGAGGGGAAAAAAAGCATCAACTTCCAAACAAATACTTAGAGGAGAATAACGAACTCTACTAATAATTATACGGCATCACTCGATCAGTCAATCCAATTATATCCAAAATTACATTTACAATTCAACCTGAGAGTATTTGGGTGTCCTATGATTAAAGTTTTTATTTTATTTTCAACCAAAGATGCTTAAAATAAATCATAGATAATACACACTAAGGAGTGTTTACCCCACAAGAAAATAGAACAATCAAAATCAGATCAAATGGAAGATGAAAGCTTTAATGGTGGCCACAAAGACTTCCTAATCTAGGAGGAACACAGTTATAAATCAATGATAACCTCAAGAACAATTCAGAGCAGTGCACCAGCCCCAAAGGTTCCAACCTCTCACTTTCTAGTCACCTGATGGTTCTTTAAGCCATTGTCAATCACCACTTAGTGCATAATAAATTAAACAACTCCAAAGGGACCTTATCTTCTGAGCTGGTGTCTTGGATTACAATTTAATAGCCAAACTTATTAAAATCTCGGACACAGAGAAACTTCCATTTCCCTGTGATCATTAGAGAGGATGTTGGGGAGGGAGGGAGGGAGATATGATGTGGTAAGAGATAAATGTGGGCAGGCCGTCTCTCTGGTCTAAGTCTCCCTGGAAAGCCCTACTCTGTCCCCATTCACAAATGTACAGGCTAGAATATACAAGAATCAGGCCCTTGCAGTGACTGCAGGGGATGATTTTAAACCAAAACTAAAAGCATTTCTTCTTTTTTTTGAAGAAGAAGAAGATTAGCCCTGAGCTAACTGCTGCCAATCCTCCTCTTTTTGCTGAGGAAGACTGGCCCTGAGCTAACATCCGTGCCCATCTTCCTCTACTTTATATGTGGGACGCCTACCACAGCATGGCCTGCCAAGCGGTGCCATGCCCGCATCCGGGATCGGAATCGGCAAACCCTGGGCCGCCGAAGTGGAACGTGAGCACTTAACCTCTGCACCACCGGGCTGGCCCCTAAAAGCATTTTTTACATGGGTTGCATGATTTATTCACTCACAGAGAACCATTCTATGAAATATGTTTGGTATCATTTGTACACACTATGGGCTTGGGTGGAAAACACAGAAGATGGAAAGGAGCGCTCATCAGAGCAGTTGTTCCCCACAACTGGTCTTCTTGCCCTCACAGTGCTCCCGGAAACCATAAATGCACCTGAACAGCACCCTTCAGAGCCTGGACGCCTCACCAAACCCATGGTCCCCATTAATATCAGCTGCTCTGGGATGCCTTGCAGAGGCAGCACATTCTATTAAGATGACACTGACTTGGCCTTGATTTGATAAGTGATGAGCCATAATAGCTGGTCAACAAACTGCCTTGGAAGCAGATGATACACAACGTAGAGGTCCATACCTCCAGCCACAAACAGCTTTTAGCCGATTAAACAATTTTTCCTCAGTCCTAGGTCGTAGAAATAGAGTATGCCTGAATGGCAGGAACAGCAAGGAACTCGCTCTCAGAAAACCATCTTAGATGGATTTCAACTCTACTAATAATGAAGCACAAGAGAATTTCTGGGCTCTGATTAAGCTAGATCCCAAGATACTAATCTTGAAAATTGATTGTATGAGAAAATTCTTATTTAACGCTGACCCAGCTTACAACTAAGGCTAAGAGAGAGAATCTTAGAAATGGAGATCTAGAAAAGCTGAATTCAGGGAAGTAGGAGTTACAGATGGTGGTGATGGCTGGAAGAAGGAATTCCGTGGGGGGCAGCTGGGGAAAGATATCTGGATGATCCTGTGCAGAAGATTCTGGTAAGGAGGAATTTTCTGAGTTTTTTTCTTTCATAATGCGTTGTTGGGGAGGGAGGGAGAAATGATGCGGTAAGAGACAAACACGGGCAGGCCTTCTCCCTGGTCTGTCTCCCTGTAAAGCCTTGCCCTGTCCCCATTCACAAACATACAGTCTAGAATACGGTATGATTCTGCTTTCAGCAGAGTCACTTTTCCTACAGCCCTTCACCACAAAAATGTTTAGCTAATTGGAATAATTCAGCCCCAAACAGAAGGGCCAATTTTCAGGCAAATGAACCAAAACCCACTGATAGACCACTCTGATTTCCTTTTGATTTATTTTCGTTCTGGGACACAGTCCACTGCAAAACAAAGGCTACTTCTTCCCCAGTGCCTGGATAGCTCAAGTCCATTCTGTCTCTTCTGCCTGAGAACAAGGGGCTGGAGCTCCAGCTTTCCCAGGCTCCTCCTTGTTCGCTCCGTCATCATGAGCAATGACTCCCTTCAAAATTAAGCGAGTCTCAAACACAACCCTAGCAGAGAATCTAAAGTCACCTCCTGAACATTTACCTGCATGAGAGCTGCCAATTCAGGACTTGGCCAGAAGTAGCAAAATATGAACAGCTCTGAAGCAGAACAGGATAACCTCCATAGTGCGTCAGATGCAAGCAGCTTCCTGGCTTCAGGAGCCTGGATCCTGGGCCTCTGCTCTCTGGGCCTCACTTCCTGTCGCCAGGATAGGGCATGACAGAGCAAAAGCAGCAAATGAGAGTCTGGGACCAGCTATTCCCTGACTCACTCCTACAAGGAGAAACCTATCAATGAGAAGCAACCTTGGGGAAGCGGAGTGCAAGGGTCTCATGTTACTTTCAAAAGATGCCTGACATGTTTTTACATCAGATATACTAGCTCATCAACACTGCCTCAAATCCTTTTCCCAAGCAGACTGACACAGCACAGATTATCATTCAACGTATTACATCACATTCTATTCAGAGAATTTCTCTCTTCCTGCCAAACAGTAGCAACCTGAACCCTCAAGTGAAAAGAATATTGGTAGAAGGGAATAATATGTTTACACAAACTGATCAAACGAAGAGACACCTCACCCTACTTTCCATGTGCACAAAATTCCTTTCTCCCTCACTGTTCAGGAATGAGCTTAACTACATGAGAATCACTGAATTCAAGGAAACGCTAATATCAGGCACATAAACATTAAATATTTATAACCATTTCTGAAACTTTAGTTCACCAAAATCAAGTTACTACTTTTTAACTACTAGGAAAATAGTAAAACTTTTTTAAAAAAATTCTATATTCAATGATCTATGGAGTAAAGATTTTAGATCCTATGAAACTAATTTGTACTTGAGAATTAAAGTCAGATACTCTCATCGTTTTTCACCTTTCACTTCTTTTGAGTGTCACATGACTTCATGCCTTGGGTGTTACCTTTTAACGGGCATCTACAGACAGACAAATCACCTGTGAGGAACACGGTTGTTCCGGTAAGTGAACAAAAACGGTGCTGAAGGATTTTCACTATGAACAGATTCCAAGATAAGAAACACACTAGAAATAGAACTACCACCATCTGGAAGAGAAAATGCCTTCCTCACAACATCCAGCTTAATTCCTACCTTCTCCGCAAAGCACTTCCAACCACCTTGTCTGCCTCTCCACTCCTTCTCACAATTATAAGCAGTAATCAACTTAGCGTTTCACTGTCATCTAATGATTTCATGACCTGGTTTTAGTCCCCATCTCCATTATGCATTTTTTGAGGATGGAGTCTGTCTCAGTCTTGGTAATCCTTAGAGAATACAATGCAGTGCCAGGCAAACCAGGAGTCTTCAGGAAATACAGACTGGACTCACTGCCACATGAACTATCATGAATATGGAAAGCCAATGCCTCCAGGAGTGAGAAGGGGAAAAAATCTACAAACTTGAAAGTATTGCTACAAAATCTGCACACAGCTTCTGATTACCATCCTCTCCCTTTTCAAGCCATCTCTCACCCTCTTTATTCAATCAACAAGCATTTACTGAGCTTCTACTTATGCACAAGTCACATCACGGACACGGAGTTATAAAAGTGAAGAGTCTATCCCTAACCTAAAGGTGTTCATAGTACAGTGCCAAAGACAGTCAGTAAAGACAAACACAGCAGAAGGTGGTATAAGGTACACTATGATTCTATCACAGAGCCTTGAGAGTCAGAGAAGGGAGTTTCCAAAGCTGCCCATGGTGGGGGTGAAAGACATGGGAGTCAGGAAACAGGAACAGGAAGAAACTATTGCCAGACTTTCAAGGAAAGAAGCCCTAATAGAGAAAGTATCAAGATTGAAAGCATAGAAACAAGAGAGAAAGTGGCAGTTTTCAGAGGCACAGGGAGTTGGATTTGGCCGGACAGTAGGGTCGAAAGCAGAAAGCAGGTGTATAAAGTAGGATGAAGAGTTTTGACTACAACACTAAAGTATCTGAATTTGTGCTATAGGCATTGGGAAGTTAGTACATGGATTAAGCAGGGAAGTGATATGATCCAGAGAATGGATTCAAGAGATATTCCAGTATTACAGTCATTAAAACTCTGTGAATAAAAGCAAATGATGAGAAAGGAAACCATCAACAAAACGAAAAGATAACCTAACAATTGGGAGAAGATATTTGCAAACCATACATCAGATAAGGGGCTAATATCCAAAATATACAAAGAACTCATACGTCTCAACAAAAAAAAACCAACAACCCAATTAAAAACTGGGCAAAAGACCTGAACAGAGATTTTTCCAAAGAAACTATATGGATGGCCAACAGGCACATGAAAAGATGTCCAACATCATTAACTATCAGGGAAATGCAGATCAAAACTACAATGAGGTATCATCTTACTCTGGTCAGAATGCCTATAAGTAACAAGACAGGAAACAACAAGTGTTGGAGAGGATGTGGAGAGAAATGAACCCTCATACACTGCTGGTCTGAGTGCAAACTGGTGCAGCCACTATGGAAAACAGTATGGAGTCTCCTCAGAAAATTAAGAATAGATCTACCATATGATCCAGCTATCCCACTGCTGGGTATCTATCCAAAGAACTTGAAAACGCAAATCCCTAAAGATACATGCACCCCTAAGTTCATCGCAGCCTTATTCACAATAGCCAAGACTTGGAAGCAACCTAGCTGCCCTTCAGGGGACGAATGGATAAAGAAGATGTGGTATATATACACAAGTGAATACTACTCAGCCATAAGAAATGATGAAATCCGGCCATTTGTGACAGCATTGATGGACCTTGAGGGTATTATGCGAAGTGAAATAAGTCAGAGGGAGAAAGTCAAATACCGTATGATCTCACTCATAAGTAGAAGATAAAAACAAAGACAAACACACACATAGCAACGGAGACTGGATTGGTGGTTACCACAGGGGAAGGGGAATGGAAGAGGGCGAAAGGGGTGATTAGGCTCACATGTGTGGTGATGGATTGTGATTAGTCTTTGGGTGGTGAACATGATGTAATCTACACAGAATTCGAAATATAATGATGTACACCTGAAAGTTATACAATGTTAATAATGAAATGTTACTGCAATAAAAAAAAAGTGGAGGAAAAAAAAGTAAACAATGAGAGAGAAATCTAAGATGACCCTCAAGTTCTCGGCTTAGGTAACTGGGTGAATGGTAGATTTATGCATTGGAATAAGGAATAACAAAAAAGGAGCAAACTGGGTGTGAGAGATAATAAAACCAGTTGTAGACATCTTGGGCGTGAGGTGTCAATAAAAACTCCAGGTGAAAATATCCAGAGGAGAGATGGTTATACAATCCCAGAGCTCAGGAGAGAGGTCTAGGACAATTTACTTTATTTGAGAGTCATGTAGGTAGAACTGAAGTCACGGCATTGGATGGAGAGAACAAAGGAGAAAATGTAGAAATGTAAGAGAACCTTGGAGGAACTTCAGATGTAAGCAGCAGGCTTCTCCTTAAGCAATATTGGTGGTGATGGTGGTGGTGATTGTTGCCGTTATTATTCTGCTAAATACAGAGAAGTGTTATTTTGCAAATATTTAAAATTCCCTCCATTGACATAAATTCTCAAAAAACTGGGCAAAAAGGGTCGGCCCCGTGGCTGAGTGGTTAAGTTCCCACGCTCCACTTCGGTGGCTCAGGGTTTCACCAGTTCGGATCCTGGGCGCAGACATGGCACGGCTCACCAGGCCATGCTGAGGCAGCATCCCACATGCCACAACTGGAAGGACCCAGAACTAAAAATATACAACTATGTACCAGGGGACTTGGGGGAGAAAAAGGAAAAATAAAATCTTTAAAAATAAAAAAAACACTGGGCAAAAAGTTTCATGACAGCTTCTGGATTTCACTATTTAGCCTGATTTCTTTATGACCTTGAGTACATGAACAAGTGTTTTATTTTCACGATAGACTAAATTAGAGCAAGAAGAGGGAACAAGAACTTGATAAGTCTACCATATCTAACAATTCAGAGAATGCTTATCTCCTTAATTTCAATACACTGATAAGCTTTTACTGCAGTAAGTTGAACTTTCTTGTTCTGATGATAAGCTATTCTCTCCATTCATCTTATGGTCATTTTACTTAAATAGAACTGCTTTCACCTTGTTGCAGGGAACAAGGCTTTGAGTTTTCCCTCCCATTTCATTCATTTCTTCTTTGTCTTCCCCTCAGATAGATTTCCTAACAGTTAAGAAGTCAGAGGTAGTTGTCTTTGTTTCTTTCTTTTCTTTTTTTTTTTTTTTTTAAAGATTGGCACCTAGGCTAACTGTTGCCAATCTTTTTTATTCTTTCTGCTTTATTTCCCAACCCCCGCCCGGTACATAGTTGTATATCTTAGTTGCAGGTCCTTCTAGTTGTGGGATGTGGGACGCCGCCTCAACGTGGCCTGACGAGCGGTGCCATGTCTGCGCCCAGGATCCGAACCCTGGGCCACCGCAGCGGAGCATGTGAACTTAACCACTCGGCCACAGAGGTAGTTCTCTTTGAATCCTTTACCTGCTGTCTTCCATTTAGTCTAAAATGTTTGGGTATGGTATGAAACCACAGAAATTTTGTTATTCCTCAGAAATGGATTGTCTCTAAAGCAGCAAGAAAATTCTATGTTACCCTCTCTTAAATATCCTGGCTTACATATTAGCAGAAGTGAGAAAGAAAAGGAAAACGGGACAGAAAAGAGAAAGCAAAAAAAAGAAAGGATCTAATTTATTAGTTGAACTTAATTCTAGCAAACTTCACAGTTATGCGTTTGGTTAACTGGAAGACAAATGCAGACTGCTACTGTGGTTGCATTGGCGAGCAAATACACTTGTCAGGTCAGAACAATCTTAGATGCTTCTAAATATCAAACAGTTCAATTTACCAAGAACAGACTAACTGCACTTCTAACAACATAGAATATTTTCACAATAAAGGCCAGTCAGGAAATTTCCAGTCAAGATGGCAATGAAATTTTAAGTGGAGACCCACCTCTCCTCCTATATATGCCCAACAACAACTTAAAAAAACATGTAAAATAACATTTTAAAAGTAAATTAAAAGATATTACTGCACTCAAAAACTTGTTACACATCTCTGTGAAACAGAAACAGACAGGAGACATTCAGACTCAGAAGTCAGTGGGAGCACAAACCAAATGGGCCCACTGGTTCCGGGATCTATCGAAAGCAGCAGAACCAGCCAGACGTTTAAACCCTGTGATGTCCTTAGGTCAAAACACCTCCAGTACACCAGGCATGGGGCAGGGGGCTCGAACCAGGCTTTGCATGTAGAACTAGGGGTTGAGAGATGCTCTCCACACTAAATGAAAGCCAAAAATCTATGAGAAAGGTCCCCACTTGCCTGGGGAAGTGGATTTGACATGCTTACCCTTCCATGCCCAGGATGAGAGTTATGTGCACAAAGAAGAAGACCCAGTTCTGAACCAAAGTACCTAGGTGAACCTGGTCGGGGCAAGAACCAGAGTGGGAGCAGAAAAAAGAAAGAAGGAAGAGAAGGCGGCGCCAACTCATCATAACCATGCGCACACACACAAATTCCTCCTTCACAACGGACTGGTAAACTATAGTGTCTAAGAACACAAAGAAAACTAAGACCGCAAACTCAAATTAGAAAATTCAGAGATGTAGAGATTTGTAATATATAGAAAAGAAGTGAAACTGCCAACACCCAGGTCTCAGAGGAAGAAATAAATTGAGAGGAAGAAATATTTAAAGAAATAATGACCAATTCCTCAAAATTAAAGGAACTTCAATGACCTCAAGCCAAAGGAGTCAGAGTGTCAAACAGGGATATAAAGAAAATACTGCATGTAAGGTAACATTATTGCAAAATATAAGAATATAAAATACAAAGAAAAAAGACAAAAAGCATCTGATAGAGCAAATCATATAAGAAAAAGAACCAGGTTGACATCAGAGTTCTCAACAGCAATAGTGAATATACAAGATCAAAGTAATATGTTTAAAGTATTAAAGGATTTTGAGCACAGAACTATATATTCAAACTGCCAAACTGCCATTCAAATGTGAGGCCACAATAAACATATTATTAGAAATAAAAATACCCACCATTTGTCACACAAAGAACCATACTAACACTCAAATTTTTCAAGTATTTGAATAAAAGAAGTACTATGATATGTTTAATGCACTCAATAATGTCTACTGTTGTCTTCTAAAAACTAGGACAAAAGGGCAAAACATAACCAAAATGATTAAGAACCAAAATTATGCAAAATATCAACATGGTGGGGTGGGTAGCCCAGCAGGAGATGAGAGTCTGTTAAATCATTTGTCTTATGGGGGGTGACAGAAACACAGACAATTAAGTTTAAGAAATCAGTAGATAAATGAGATTATACATCTCAAGGGCAATGACCTTAGAAAGAAAAACAGAATATCTATCATTGGAAACAGGAGAATATTTGCTTTTTTGAAGAGAAAGCAGGAAAGAAGAATCAAAATTCACTAAATAAAAAATTATAAAATGACAGAAATCCTAACATAATAGTAATTACAATATATATATAAATGAATTAAACTCACCAATTAAAAGACAGTGACTCTCTGAATGTATTTTTTAAATCCAACATTATGTTGACTATAAGAAACATGCTTAAAACAAAAGACAAGGTTGAAAATAAAAAAAAAAAGAAGATATACTAGGCAAATAACAAAAAGAAAAATAATGATTTTAATAAACTACATAAGAGACACCAAGTCATTTTACACTGACAAAGGGACAAGACGATTGAACAAGAAGATAAGCACCTAATGACAGAGCCTCAAGCAAAAACTAAAACTGTAAAGAAAGGGGCCAGCCCCGGGGCTGAGTGGTTAAGTTCACGCGCTCCGCGTTGGCAGCCCAGGGTTTTGCAGGTTTGGATCCTGGGCGCAGACCTAGCACCGCTCATCAAGCCATGCTGAGGCGGTGTCCCACATAGCACAACCAGGAGGACCTACAACTAGAATATACAACTATGTACTTGGAGGCTTTGGGGAGAAGACGAACGGGGGGGGGGGGAGGGGGTTGGGTGGAGGAGGCAGGAAGAAGATTGGCAACAGATGTTAGCTCAGGTGCCAATCTTAAAAAGAAAGAAAGAAAGAAAACTGTACGGAAAAACTGAAAAATCAACAACTGCAATTGGTGTTTTTCCACACTTCTCTCAGATACTGCTGTCATGTAGGCTAATAATAATAGAGATATCTGCAATCAATAATACAAAGCTGATCTGTTTTACAGACAGACACACACACACACATAACATCTTGCAATAAACAGAGGATACATATTCTTTAAGAATACATAGAATATTTTTGAAGGAAGACTAAAGTCTTAACAAATTCCAAAGGACAAATACTATACATACTTTCTTCTCAGACCAAAACTGCGAACTATTTAGAACTTCATAAACAAAAGACTAGATTTCCATATGCTAGTAAACTAAATATGGTTAAATGAAAATCATAATGGAAATTAAGATTTAGAATTCAATGATGATAAAAATATTTAATATCAAAATTTGTGAAACATGGAAAATAATATCAAAGAGAACTTTATAGGTCTAAAATATTTATTAGGAAACGAAGAAGGTTCAGAATATTTTATGCCATATTTAAACAATTTTCCTAAATACTGATAGTCAAAGGAGAGTCATCGTGACTGTTTAAATATTCAGATTAAATTCAGAGTGAGCTCTCAATAAAACTATCATTTACTGAAATATATTTGATGCCTTTTTTAAATTTTAGTGTACTCACTTGACAGGGATTAATTATATAATTGATAAACACAGGCTATCCTGTAAAGTCAAAAGCTAATATTCTTAACTGTTATTTATTTATTGTTATGTAAGCCTGTCTGGGGAAAAAAATCTCCAAAATCACAGCAGACATTGATGAGAAAACATAATTTGACGTATAAAAACTCACCCTAAGTCCAGAGAAATAAATCTCAAGGCTAAACACGATCTATTTAACTTCTGAGGGTGGCTTCACCACAGTTAGGTGGACTCTCTTCCCAGCAGGGGGCAAACAAAGTTTCTGTGGCTAACATCCACCCCTTGTCCCCTCTCCTCTTGTGCCTGGATTCATTCTCCTGTCATTCTGCATTGTAATTATCCTCCTGGCATTCTGCATTTTCTATCTTGTAAACAGACTGCTCAATAATAACCAATAAAGGCCTGCTTAAAGTATTTCAACTTCTTCTTTGCCCCTTTGGTGTGTCTGCTTTATGGATGCTGTGTCCAAGGAGGGCTCAAGCACCAAAAATTTAGGCTTAATGTCTAAGCTGGAGAGGACTGAGAAGGGGGCTAAGAGAGAAAGGATATCCTCAAGGACAAACATTTCTGGGTAAAAGTCACAGTGGGAGACAGACTAACAGCTCTGGGAATGAAGCTGATGGGAAAAGGCTGAAACCAGGAGGGGATTATGAAATGCTGCAGGAGGAGGAGAGTTTTGTTTGTTTTGCTAACTTACATAAGCCTGTTTAAAACGTAACCTTTGAACTAAGCAGGAAATACTCATGGCTGCCCTAGTTTTCACCATGTGACAGATTATGACATCAATAAAATCTCCTTCTATCCATAGTGGTCTTTCCTCCTCATGTTACCCAGGACATATCCCAAAAAAGAAAGGAGTGCCTAGTATCAAGAAAAGTACTCCGAAACTCATTTCATATATATCCTAACATAATTCCTACTTTGCTAAAATGAAGTGTGATTTGCCATATTTAACCTGTCAAAAACTAGTTTCTAATACTGCAATAAGCCAGCCCTGGTGGTCTAGTGGTTAAGATTCGGCACTCTCAGCACTGTGGCCCACGTTCATATCCTGGTCAGGGAACCACATCACCCATATGTCAGCTGTCATACTGTGGTGCCTGCATGTTACTGTGATGCTGAAAGCTATGCCACCAGGATTTCAAATACCAGCAGGGTCGCCCATGGTGGAGCTTCTAGACTAAGACAGACTAGGAAGAAGGACCTGGCCACCCACTTCCGGAAAAAATGGCCAAGAAAACCCTATGAATACAGAGGAGCAATTGTCTGATACAGCGCCAGAAGGTGAGAAGATGGCACAAAAAGACCAGGCAGGGTTCCACTCTGCTTTGCAAAGGGTCACTAAGAGTCAGAATCAACTCAATGGCACTAACAACAATACTACACTGCCTAGTGTAAATTAGAATAAGCCAAAATTTATGTTTTCCCTCCCTCCGGTTCAATATGCTTGTGGACTTGACATTGTAAATAAAACCTAATGCTAAACAACAAATACGGAAGTGACTTGTATAAATAAACTAAATCTGTCTAGCAGCTGGTGAGAAGCTTCAGATATATGAAACAGTACAAAGAAAACACTTCTCTACCAATTTTTATAAAGCCAGCATGACAGATGGGATGGGGGCCAACAATGGAATTTTAAGGCTGCCAGAGATGAAAAGATATAGCTACCATTCATTCGTTAATGATCTGCATGTGAAGAGTAGCGTGCATTAAGAAGTGCTGTTCCCTGAAATGTGGTTAACACAGGTCAAAGTATACTGCTTGACTCATAAGATATAAGAGATCAGAGAACTCTTACTGGATCAGAACAATAGCCCATCTACTATGGAATTCTACTTTTAACAAGGACATCCAAGGACACTCGAGTTGTCCGTGGCCTCACCCTTCCTACCCAAGTCCTGAAAGTACATCATAATGTCTACTTGCTTTCAAATTACCAGGTGAAATTCTTGTAGACAGTGAAACTGTCTGAGTTTCAACTCCGACTTTCAGAATAGCTTACCACTACTACTCCAAAGGGTGGATTACAGTTTTGTCCAGTATTTTGTTTTTGCGTCTTGTCCTTAGCAGTAGTGTTCCCATAATTATGGACTTACAGACACCAGGGTGGCCAGAGACCTAACTTTGCTGCGAGACTGAGGAAAATGGGAACAGGCCACACCAAAACAACAGAGAAGAGCAGCCTGTCTTGCCCAGCTGATTTTCCAAGACGAGTTTCTTCCAAGTAGCTCATTCATTGGTTGCTGAAGAAAAGTGAACGGGCTTATTTCTCCACGACCTACAGAGATGCTTGGCTGGGCCAGCAGCTCCCGGACTCCTACGACCTTCTCTAACTGGAAGCTGCTGTAGACAAATGGGATGACTGGGGCACAGCAGAGCAGTCTGTGAGCAGCGTAACTGAGACGGGTCATGGATACATGCAGAACCCAATTAACACTGAACCAGCCAAAAAAGATCCAGCCCTCCCTTCACATCTTTCCAAATGCTCATCTACTTCGACCAAAATGGCCAAAGAATTGAGATAACTTGCGTTATGAGGTACTATCAATAGTAGCGTTAAACAGCTAAGATCTATAGAAAGAAAAAGTCCAAAGCAAGACAAAAATGAAAGTGGATATATTTTTCAGGCCAGATATTTATTCCTATCCTCCTCAAAACATAGGCCACAAGAATTACACGATATCTTATACAATCATTTTCCTTAACTAGAAAAGTACACACTTGTGCACACACACACTTCCTTTCTTACACTAAGTAGAATAATAAGGATAAGTTAGGGAACCCAAAGTTCGACTTTGAAATTGAACTTTTAAAATTGCTGATGTAACTGGGTATCTTTCTTTAAAAAGAAAATCCAACCCTACCATTCAAAGGGAATTCTTCTTCACTGTCCATAGAGTAGTAGGTGCTAAGTGTTCACTGGAAACCAGTCTCGATTCTTTGATCAGAAAATCTTCCCTAAGTCTTACATAGGGAAAAAGGGGAGGGGGCTTAAGAAATTAACAGTGCCAACTGCCCATTAAGGAAAGAAAGCTGATTGTGTTTCTCAGCAATGGGAGGTACACTGAGACAGGTTATAATTGCCAAGTGGAAGGAAAGGTTCCTAAAGTCCCACTTACCCCAATTCTCAGTTCCGCTGCAAGTTAAAGCAACATCACACTGGGTAGGGCGCAAAATGTCCCAGTTCTTCTCATTTCATTTTGCCCTCATCACACAAGACAAACCATAATGGGAACCGTAACAAAGCTAAATAACATGCAGATTAATGACAGTCAGTGGCTAGATGAGAATATGCACTCAGGGTAATACAATTTCTTTATTTGGAATCACTTCTAGGAAAATGAAATGCAACTCTCAATGGGATAGCCTCCTACCCCCCCAACCCCAAAAGCACCAAAAACAAAACTACATATAGATATGCATCCCCCCCAAAAAAACGAGTGAAAGAAAAAAAGGGCAGCTCCTGCCCTATAAATTAAAGTGTCACACTGAGGCATGAAAAGATGTAATGAAATTGCCATAAAATTATAAAGCAGATTTTATTTTCCATTGCCTAAATATTTAAAAATATAAGCATAATGTTTGCCCAAAATAGCTACTGGATGGCTAAGATATGTCAAAAGCATACGCTCAGAAAAGCTGATGAGAGGATCAGCTGTGTTATAATCATGACATAAAACACAGAGCCCATCATAACGTTAAAGCAGCAGCTAATAGGCATTAGGTTACAACTCAGGAACCACCTCTACTCTCTGCAAAGGTCGATGGAAGTCTGTGGCAATTCAATTATAAAGTGAGTAAGACCAGTTCAGTAGCAATGTCAATAGAAGTCAAAGCAAATTGCTTTACTCTGTAAAGCAGAAAGCATTTTTATGTCATCATCACAGTCCTGAGGCATTATTTACAGACTGAGATTTCTGCCTACATAAACAAACAAAATCAAAACCACCACTGTTGTTTTGTCCTTAGAAACCAAAAAGTAATCAGATACTGAATCAAACTGTCTTCCATAAACTTCTGAGGAAGCCCAACACTTTGACAGCTCAGGAAATTTAGAGCCGTGAGCTCAGAATGCAAACTCTAGTCCAGTGGAAACAATGAGGGCTCCTGGACTTAGCTCTTAACCTGTCCTCCTCTCCTTGCTATTCTTCTCACCTAAAGCATATTAATTATAGCTAATTATTTATTAACATTAATTATTATAAAAATAATTATAATGTAATATTATAACATCTTAATTGCCAGATTAAGACGCTAGCAACCAACACATCTAGGTATTATGCTGGACAAAAAGAACCCAAACTGAAAGACTAAGTTACATTTTCTTTGAAAGTATACCACATAGGAAAGTATATTTGAAGACCTGTACTTCATACATCAAGCCATCAAGAAAATATAAGCTAAAATTCTTGAGCATTTACTAAATTTTGGGTGGTTTGCAGCCATTAATTCATTTGTTCTTGGCAAAAATCATGTGAAATTTTATTGCCAGAACTCAAGAGGCTCAGAGGGGAATTTGCCAAGATCATAAAAAACAGGAGGACAGGGATGTAAATCCAGGTTAGTTTAAACCCAACCTAAACCACAAATAATTCTACCATTCAATAAAGCCCTTAGCTGCCTAGGCGTTTCCAGTGACGGTGATCCCCAAAGTGCTAGGACGTTTAAAAAGCAAATCCAACTCTACTGTTCATAAGGGAATTCCTCTTTACTGTCCTTAAAGTAATAGGTGCTAAGTGATTATATGAGAGCAGCCCAGGAAGAAGGTGAAAGATAGATTAAATCTAACAGGAAAACACTAAGCAGTAAGAGCTACCCATTCTCCATGTGTGGCCAAGGAAGTCTCTCCAGATCAATTTTTGCTGGGACTCCATATGCTTTTCTTTAGGGCTCCAATTCATTCTCTCTACTTCAAATCTGAAATTTACACCCAACACATCAAGTATCAAGCACGGCTTGCATCAGTGTTAAGCTGAAACTTTTGTAAATGAAATACACATATACGTATGTATGTGGTGTGTGTGTACATGTATTTATATGTGTAGCTATGTATGTGTGTGTATAACAAGCAATATACTACAGGAAAAAGGAAGAAATACAGATAAGTATAAAGAAGATAATCATCAGGCTCTCTCTCCCTAAAGATAACCACTCTCATAACTGCTTGACATTCTTGCACATTTATTTCTATGCTTATACATTTAGTTACATAGTTTTTCCTTCAGAAGTGAGACTATTCTGAAAATTCTGTTTTATCACTTTCTTTATTCATTTAAAAGTATACTATGTGTATTACTTCTGCGGAAACATTTTTATCATCATTGGAAGGCCAGGCGCCTGTGTGTGGTTCATAAGGGGCCTGCATCATCTGCCTGTGTTTGGCTGTAGAACACAAAGCCCTCTTAGGAGTAAATCCGCACAACAGACTACATGAAATACTATACAGCAGTGAACAAGGAGGAGGGAGGTCTCTTTGTACTGACATGTTTTATAACACAAGATATACTGGTGTTATAAAATTTTTAAATATAAGGTATAGAACTAGCTTTTGGGTGCACAACAGGGTAAATAAGGATCTATATTCATATTTGTTTATATATACATAAAGAATTCTGGAAGGGTAAATAAGAAACTATAGGTTGAACCACGTAAAACTGCTGCTATTCAATCATTTTGATGTACACAAATAGCAGTTTCATATGCTACGACCCTACTAATAACAGTGGTTAGCAATTCAATTGGAAATCTCAGCTCCGAAAGGATTTAAGAAACAACAGGTTGAACGACATGAAATTCCTGATGCTTTCTATTTTTGACCTACCAAATAAAAAAAAAAGAATTTGAAATGGTCAATATTAGATGACCCTGGAACTAAAAGATGGCACTTATATATGGCTCAACCTATTAATATCAGTGGTTACAGATCCGGTTCACAGATGCAGCAAGGTGCACGAACTGAGTTGATGGGATGGAATGGAGACTTTTCATTTTGTATCAATTTATACTTTTTGGTGTTTCAAACCAGTGAAGATATTATCTGTTAAAAAATAATTTTTTTAATAAAAGGAAGAGAGAAGAGGAAAAAGAAAAGTAACAGTAAAAACCACTATGTTTGGGCAGCATCAAATTCCTGGTTGTGCTCATGTTACACATTTCTAACAACCAGCTAAAGAATCAGGTACCTGTGAGATCCACATTACAACTAACGTTAAGACAAGGGATTTGTTCATTTAGGTAAATGGTTGCATAAATCATGATAAAACATTATCACTAGAATAAAATGTTTGTTTTCTCTTCCACCTTTCCATGAAAATAGGCCCTCTTTTCTCCTGGAGGGCCCATTTTTGTCACAGTGTTTATGTCTCAGGTTAAAAACCATACTCATCTCTGGCTCCTTCTTCTCCTTCCTGTTCATCCTCACAACCATAATTCTGATTCCCTTACAACAAAACTAGCCACTTTTTTAAATGAAAAAACTAAGAATCATTCTCAAAATTTTAGAAAAAGAATAAATCACTGGTGCAGCCACTATGGAAAACAGTATGGAGATTCCTCAAAAAACTAAAAAGAGAACTACCCAGCTATCCCACTACTGGGTATCTATCCAAACAACTTGAAATCAACAATCCAAAGTAACATATGCACCCCTATGTTCACTGCAGCACTATTCACCATAGCCAGGACATGGAAACAATCCAAGTGCTCATAGACTGATGACTGGATAAAGAAGATGTAGTACATATACACAATGGAATACTACTCAGCTAGAACAAAAAAAGACAAATTCATCCCATTTGCAACAACATGGAAAGACCTGGAGGGAATTATGCTTAGCAAAATAAGCCAGACTGAGCAAGACGAACACCAGATGATTTCACTCATATGTGAAATATAAACAAACACATGGACAAAGAGAACAGTTCAGCGGTTACCAGGGAAAGGGGGGTGGGGGGTGGGCACAGGGGGCAAAAGGGAGCATTTATATGGTGACAGACAAGAAATAATGTACAACTGAAATTTCACAATGATGTAAACTATTATGAACTCAATAAAAAAAAAAGGTGGAGTAGGAAAAAAAAGAATAAATCAACAAATTGTTTGAAATGCACAGAACATCTCTGAAAAGACTGGAGAAAACCGCCGATGTTTGTTGACTCCAGGGAAGAGAAGACTTTGAGGCCGCACTGGTGTTCAGCACTTCAGCAGGGTGTAAGCAACCCAGCTCTGGGATCAGGCCACCTGGGTTCAACCTTGACTTTGTCACTAACCAGCTGTGAGACTTGGTGAGTTATTGACCCTCTCTGTGCCTCAGTTTCCTGAACCATAAAACAGGGATGACATACCTATAGGATTGTTACGAGGATTATCTAACTTCAATAAATATTGCTAAAAACAGTATCTGGCCTATAATATGGTATACTTAACTGTTCACTATTATTACCCTCTAAATTTCGCAAGCTGCTCTTGCATTATTAAAAATTTTAAGAAAAAGAGCGTACTTTTAAGATAACTAAGATAATCAACAGAGATTTAAATAATCACTATTTCTATTGTCTCAAAGGAAGAAATAAAATCATGACCGTAATCACATTTCAAGCTCAAAAAATCATGCTGCTGATTTTAGAGAACAAATATTAGTACATGCAAAATGTCTGCCCAAGAACTCATTTTCATAGGCTTGAAGATGTTTTCTTCATCCTAGGGTGACATTGGACTCCTTCTAAATACTGCTCAGAAGGCACACAGGAAGCCCATGGAAAGCAGAAGGAGCATCTAGAAGGAGCCAAGCTGCAAAGTTGCTACCCAGAGCTCATAAAAGGCAACTAGAGATGAGTAGTTACAGGAGAATTCTCCAGAGTTGACTCACTCTCACGTCTTTTCTGTTTCTTCAACAACTGACAAGGATTCAGTAAGCAAAAGTGAAATGGCCACAGGTTTGTTCTGTTCTATTAATTGTAGACAGCACCCTTATTTGTGGGAATTTTTATCATGGGCCCTAAGAGCTTTCTGAGTAACAGAAGTCACTTGGAATTGGCCACACTGAGATAATATCTTCCCCCTTCAAGATTTCTGCTCATCTTCTTGGCTACCAAAGAAAACGTTTCAAATCAGTCACTCTTGACAGCCTTAAAAATTCTGTTTCATTCAGGATAAACAATACTTTGGTTGGTTTGAAAAGATGTTTCTTAGACAGCCCAGCTACCTCCTACGCTGTAAGAGTTTCAAAGAGGCTATAAAGAGAGTGACAGCTGTTTGAATTCAGAACTAGAAATTAAAATAAAAGCTATTAGGAGTGAAGAAAAAACCCACACCACAGGGAGACAAGCTTTAAAGAATTTTTCTCTCTTCCATAAATTCTAGTTACCTGCCATGAACTTATTTTCACCACAGAAACAGCCATGGTATTTTTTAAAGGCATTAAATAAGCTTTTTTCCCCTCCAGAGAAAGGGGAAAACGTTCATCCCACACAGAAGCATAGTTAAGATTATATAGGAAGTCATATAAGAAGTTGCCTTGTGCTTTGTCACTGACATTAGCGGGGCTGAGCTTCTGGGAGGCTTCTGGGGCGACGCCAATGCAGGGGAGGCAGCTTGCATGATTTATGGGCACGTCACAACTCAATTACAGCCCTGAAATTTCTGGCTGCCTTTTCCAACTCATTGATCTCATCATTGTAAAAGTGAGTTAAGAAATAATCTGTCTACATAGACTGTCACTGATGCAAGCCTGGTCTTAGATTTAACTTCACAACACAGTGATTCCATGTCAAGGAATCATAACATTGCTCGCAGGAGATGGCAAGAGGCCTCAGCACTAGGGAAGTTATCATTCAGAGCCCACCCATGAAGTGCTATGCAAAAAGAAATGGTAAGAATCAAGAGAAGACTGCTGAGCTTAAGACACAGATCAGCTTGTGCCCAGTTACTTAGGTTAATTATAATTCTGTGTCAAGCTGGTCAGCTATGTCTACAAGGAAACATCAACACATGTAGAATGTCACTGAAAATCCATGTCAACAATGGTTTTACAGTGGTTCTTCTCACACGTAAATGTCCTGGTAACATTTTGGGGAGGACAGGGTAACTACAATTCACTTACAAAAGCATGCTTTCACGAAGGCGATTTCTAAAGATACTCTGTTGGGAACTGAGATTAGAGAACACGTAGCCGCCATGACTGTCAGCTATCCATCCTTGACGTCCACTGAAATAAGCATCTGTTAGTACAGTGGTAGCATCCCATTCTTTTATGATGAGCCTATGAAGGAATGTGGATATATGTCTGTGCGGTAAAGGAGGAGAAAAATAAGCTCTACATTGTTCATGGTTATGAGACTATGATTTCTCTAAGAAAACACAGCACTTCAGTAATTAATATTTCTCTTTCCATTGACTTTCTATATACACTAATTTTATCAATATATTTTACACTATTTTTACTACCTATTTTCCAAAGCAGTTATATATAAGAGTATGTATTGAAGACACTAACAAAATGAGACATTTCCTTCCTTTGGATGGAAAAAATGGTCTAAATACTTTAAAAAAAAAAAAAAAAAACACCTCTCAGGGCAAAAATTAAGATATGAACCCAAAGATAGATTTACCTATGAGCCTAAAATGTGGCCGATGACATCTATTTTTGATCACTTGCCTTCATCCTCCACATCTAGTCAGTTAAGAAGTCCCAATAACTTGATTTAACATCGCTCCCAAATGTCCACTTTATTTTCCATTCCTAACGCTGGTTCAAGCCCACATCAACCTAAGCTAAATTACGTAACCAGCCTCTTACCATGGCCTTCCTGATTTCTACAGAGAGAGTTGGCCTACTCTGGTTTTAGAGGCTGATCCATATCAGAATATGTTCCTCCTTAGGATAGCAGGAAAATGATCATGCTTCATTGTTTATCCATCTCCCCTTCAACAGTTGTATTTTCACTTTTTTGCTTAGAAGGCTCTGCATCCTCGTCACGGTATCTACCACACTGTAGGACTACAATAACACATGTTCGACAAAATGTGTTGCAGTTAGCACATCCGGGATCCAAGTGTGAAAGTGCCAACCCAACGATACCCAAGTAAGACCTACTCTAAAATAATATCAAATCCTGCCAATTGGCTTGCAAGATGATTTTGTTTTCAACTTGCTATAAATCATATTTTTTAAGTTGCCTAAATAAATAAACTGCTACATCATGTCCAAAGAAGATAGGCACAGAATACCTAATTACCCAAGAAGATACAAATAAAAACTAATCCTGTGAATGTCTAGTTCTGTTTAAAATTAGCACTAGCAGAAAGGAAGAAAGGGAGAGCGTAGTCAAAATTCAGATGGTATTCATCTTCTCTCTCACTTCCCAAATCTTTTAAAATTTTTCTTCTGCCTCAAATGAAAAATAAAAAAGAATATATCTCATATAGCCTCATGCACTTTCCTTGTCTTGGGGGACTTTGAACAAACACAACAGTCTCTCTCTATATAAGAGGTGGTAAGGATACAAATATGGAGTGGGCAGGAGAAAACATACATACAATATATACTGAACTTTTTCAGAGTTACTTTATTACTGGTTCTAAGGAAATAAAAACACAGAAAGATAAGTTAAGAATGAAATGAAAGCAAATCTTCGATTTTTTACCTTCTTTTTAGCACTTAGCAGCTTTACCTCATATTTTGCTATTTCACAACAACTGACTTAGCCAAATCTACTCAGCTCGGAAGTTCGTCGTTAAATGCTATATGAAAATGAACAATATGGCTTCTACAAAATAATAAAAGACAAGAATTTCAGTAAAGACTTAACGGCTGCTCTACTTAAATCTAGCTAGATGCTATATCCATTTCAGTTCATGTTAATTATCAACAAAGATCTTTAAGCAAGTAACTAGAATTTTAAAGTCTTTTGCAAATAAGTTTAATATCACTTAATCAATATATTACCAAAAACAATGAGCACTGTATATGCAGTATAGTAAATGTGCCAAAGCCAATTAAAATCTTTGCCAAAGTAAAGATACATTAAATTGATCGTCTCTCAATTGGGGGACGGGGTGTGGCTGAATATAACATCATAAAAATCATGTTTATCAGCAGAGGGTTTCTCTCCTATTTCACACCAGCTTGGATTCTCTGCTTCCACGCCTAGCCTACACTTCGGCTCCTGCTAACAGGCTTGCTGACTCTTTGATAATAATGACTTTTTGATCTGCCTGATGTTAAACTGAAACCAACTCTGAGTGTTTTCCGTGGTTGGTTGTTTGGTACATCACATAGTTTCATACTCTACTCAGTGTAAAAGAAGAAATACCACAAACCACTTCACTCAAATCTCTGACCAAATCATAGGGCTGAAAAAAATCTCCAGTCATCCAATACAGTCCCTGGAATCTTGGCAGATAATCCACTTAATTTTTACACAAAAATTATTTGTCCTGGATTTTATTTTAACTTATACTACAGTCAGTAACTGGGGGAGAAAGACATATTTCCATTTAAATTTTCTATCACTATCATATAAACTAAAAAGTTTGGAAAAATAATCAACCAAAGTTGGCTAAAATGCATACCTTAACCAAAACTAGATAAACATGGGACATGACTCTACCACTATCAGTAAGAAAAAACACCAAAAAAAGATTAAAATTTTTGAAACCTTCAAATAGAGTTGACAATTAAATGGCTCAGGCTACTGAAAAAACATATAAGTCCTAATGACAAGAATAGATTTTTTTGAGGGGTAGAGTTTCAATATGATAAGTGATAGTCAAAAACACAGTTTAGTATCCTTTCCTTGTATGCTTCCTTTCAAAAGCATATTCACCACCTCTCTTCACTGATTTCCCTTTTTTGAAATTTTTTTTTTTTGGCTTGAGGAAGATTGGCCCTGAGCTAACATCTGTTGCCAATCTTCCTCTTTTTGTTTGAGAAAGACTGTCACTGAGCTGACATCTCAGCCAATCTTCCTCTATTTCATATGTGGGATGCCGCCACAGCATGGCTTGATGAGTTGTATGTAGGTCCACATCCAGGATCCAAACCCGTGAACACCAAGCCACCAAAGCAGAGCAGGAAAACTTAACTACTATGCCATTAGGTCAGCCCCTCTCTTTTTCATAGAATATGCAAAATATGGACCTAACCAACCCTGTTCTCTTGGAAATAAATCTTTTTCACACAACGTGAGTTTCGCTAAAGTTTAGCTACAAATAATGGGGGAATAAATAATAGTTTTAATTGCTTTATCTTATAACTTCTAAGATAAAATAAAATCATTCCATGACCAAAATCATGGGCTTTCCTCATTCTGACAACTTCCCCCCCACAAAAAAAAAAATCCAAGCTTGTAATCAAGAAGAATTAAAGTTATAAAATACAAAATGTAGAATAAAACATCATATAGTGAACATGAAAACAAACTAAAGGAGTTGAAGATATGACAATCTTCTTTCTTCCCTTATAATCAAATAATTTTTAAGAATTATTATAAGACCTAAAAATTAGGAAAGCTATGACTGTACAGCATCGTGAGTATTCCCATAAAAGATGTGCTAAATACCACTTTTGCAGCTTCTTACCCACTAATAATCACTTAATCCAAAAATCAAAATATTAGTATACTCTGTACAAGTGATTGGATATTATGATTCCATTCCTAAAAATACGAAAAAAGGAGATGTGATTCTAAAATGAAAGGTCCTTCTTTGGCCATTTCTTTTATAAAATACAGTCAATTCAATTTTGCTCAAGGGCCAAAGAGCCAATGTAGGTATTATTCTGTCTTCTTGACTTCTTTTTCCCCTCCGACTTTCAACATTTGCCTCTTTCACTATTTATTAACACTTCCACTGAAGAACAAGTGAGATATAAGAAAAGGTGCAATTCAAACCAGTCAGTTTTACTCCTTGTTAGCAACTCTGTTAAGAAAGAGGGAAAGTGAGAAAGAGAGAGAATAAAAATGTCAGATGGGCTGAGAAGCTGAAACTAACGTCCAAAAGTAAGCCTTAAAATTACAGGTTGATTTTAATGACTCATGCCCTTCCTCTGGAAAATAAGGATCTGACTGTAAAACTAATACTTGTATCATATGATTAGTGTCTTAAACAATTTAAAAGAATACCAGAAGGTCTTAGTACCCAGTGTTACTACAAGAAGCATTCTGAGTCATCCTGCAGAGTCAGTTGATGTGACGACAGTTGTCACTCACTTGCATGGATCTTTGGATGTTAACTACCTGGACATGTGATTACACAGCTGCTTATGATGAAGGCGTTGTATTTGTTTCTATCTTCTTTCCTCCTCCCTTTGACAATCATCTCATACTTCCAAACCAACATAACCTCAGTAGCTCAAAAGAATAAAGGAAAGACATATACAGATACACACACACACATACATACATACACACACACACACACACACACACACAAAGAGGATGAGAAGAGGAAGAAAAATGAAGACTAATTTCAAATTCAGGAAATGTCCTCAACAGGGGTGAAGTCTACAACAAGAGTCACAGTTCAGACATGTATTCTGCAAACGCAGCCTTTGAGACCATGATCATCTTATTCTCCACACCTACAACCACATGGTTACAAATCAGCAGTTGGTGGCCTCTCCATGGCTCACAGTCTTGTTTTGTAGGAATCAGCGTTTAAAATTCAAATTTTCAGGCTCTCTTTAAAAACTAGGCAATCTGGCAACACTGAGACAATGTGGCCACTTGACAAAAATTAGCTGGAACATGGTAGCCTGGATGGGACGTGAGAACTTCCATTTGCCAGAGTCCCGCTGTAGCTCAGTTCACTCAGCCTGGCCCCCGAACGCAGGTCGATTTGCCACCCTTGCCATATGATGAGATATTTGCCTTAGGAAAAGTCAGAAGAATGGGGCAAGTAGGATACAGAAGCCATAAACTCCAGTGCAACAGTGAACTGTGCCTTTAATCTAGATGCATTTCACATTAGACTCTATCTGCTCCTCTCATAAAAGATCTGCTTTAATTTTAGTTCCCCTTCCATTTGTCTCAGGGTTATGTAATCTCACAGGAGGTCACACAAGTCTCCCAAAAAAGAAATTTAAGCTGTCTTTTAAAAATAAAAAAAGAACCATGCATAACAAAGACAAACACAGAACTGAAACTTGCATTCTCTCCCTGACAAGAAAGCTTTTCCCTGCTAATCTCAAAAATTATAATCTTAAGGGGGAAAAGGAATTAAAACACAAACGATGGAAAACCAAGGCCTGCACTTGGGACGTCATATCCCTCCTCAACACACTGTCAAGCAGAAAAATATAATTAACATCTTACCATCTTCCAGCTCAAGACACAGATTATATACAGCCACGGGTCTCTTCGTCCTCTGGCCTTGTCTCTTCGATTGCCTTGGTGGAGCATTTGGGGGTGATGGTGACAGGGAGACCGGCTCAGGGAATGTGGCATCAGGCAGGGTCCTAAAAATCTGCCATCAAAGCATAAAGGACATTAATTAATTGTTTCCCATGAACAGAAACCTGTGTATTACAACAGTAAACCGGTATCAAACAACATTAGATTTGGAGTCCATCCAAATGGAGCTGCAGCCAAAAATTCATTCCTTCAAATCTGGGGTATAGGTCATCCGCCTGTTATTTATTTTTTTAACAGATGATTTCAAAATAAAATTTCTCATTAAAATTAAGAAAAAGCACATCAAATTATTATATTTCAAAATAAATTCATTCCCAAACTAAACAACCATAATTATCTTTACCAGGTGTAGGCAATACCCCACAAAGTAAGGAGCCAGGATAAAACATTAAAACAAATATCCTAGTAAATTTCACACAGGGTTATATTTATGCCAAAATGCTGGTCTCAAATTTTTTAAAACTACATAAACAGAAACATATGACTGCAAATATTTTTTACACATTTAAAAATACCTTGTGCTTATGAAATTACCTTTCAGATTCCAATGTACATTTTTTTCATAAAATGTTTTGTAGATGTTATCAATGCATTAATACCCTCCAACTTCTCCTGATAATTTCCCCTCCATTTTGAAACCCAGACTATTAGCACCTTGATTATCTACAGCATCGTTCATATATCAGCAATAAGAACATTAATAAAAATATGCTGCTTCTTTGCTTAGCAATTTTGTTTTCTTTTGAGAAAAGCAATCTGTGCCATAAGGGAAGCAGATCATACAGAGGTGATTTATAATAGACCTTCCATAGCTGCCGAGACTGAGTTCAGAGGCTTCCTGCCCCCAGCAACACTGGAGACCCGTCAGCCTTCAATGAAGTCGTAAAATAAAATATTTAGAGACATCAACCTAACAGACACCGCATCTCAGAGAGCTGATGTTCCTCAGGTGGAAGCAGAAAACAGGAAGAAAGCCAACTAGCATTAAACAAAACATAAACATCAAACTACAAGAAAAGGCACTGCGAGAAAGCCCCACTGTTGCAAAGAAATTACTACTTATGCATTTGAATAAAAACAGGCACATGAACTGTATCTATGAGTGAGGGTAACACTTACATACGTGTATCACATTTAATAACTAACAACCATGTCAGAGTTATAATCTCAGGGTCTAAAAGTTTTCACCTAAAAACTAACATATACCAATAAAAATAAACAAATTTCAACAGAGCATTTGCTTTATAGTACCATACTGCCCCCTCATGTGTAAAGGGAATAAAAAATGATTTAAATTACTGTGAACAAATATTTGCTAGTGAAATTTTAATTTAGTGCTCCAACTGGTAACCTCCTAACACCATATTTCCACAGAATCTGTGTTCCAACAGGGCACTCTGGCAAATAGCAAACTGCTTATCTGCCTTAAAAAATCCTGTCGTCTAGACTATTGTCCGCAGCTGGATTTACTGCCGTCTGTCATTGTTCAAATTAAAACAGATTGTGGAGTGGCAGGATAGGAGAGAAGTTAGAGTATGACAATGGTGAAGGAGAGGAGAAAAGATTGCAAAACTTAATTCCATTGAAAGAAAACAGCACCTGTGTGTAACCAACATTTAGAATAGCTCCTTGACTTACTTATGGTTGATCTTTACAAATATGGCATGTTACTGGAATAGGAAACCAAACAAGACATTGAGCCAATACACCCAAAGCCTAAATAAACAGTGGAAAAGTTATATTCCAAGAACGGGCACTGGATGGCTGATAACCTTCCCAGCAGATCTTCCTGGAAGATTGCACTGACTGCAATGGTGCAAATGCTGACAATTGTTTCTCCTCCCCCTCCTCCTCCACCACAGGGTGAGGGGGTGGGTAGCGGTGTGTGGAGTGAGGCATGGGGGCAGCTCCAGTCTGCAGAGCTACCAAGCAAAATGGGACCCGAAAGTGTGACCCCCAATGCACCCAGGGGACTGATCTGAGACATCCGAGGGCTGGGCTTCCAGAAGTTTCCAGAAGACTTAGGACATTGCTTAGTTTACATGAGAATAACAGGGAGAACATTATTCAGCCATAAAAAAGAAGGAAACATATGTGGCAACATGGATGGAGCTTGAGGGCATTGTACTAAGTGAAATAAGACAGTACTTGATTATCTCACTTCTATATGGAATCTAAAAAAAGCAAACTCAAAGAAACAGGGAACAGATTAGTGGTTGCCGGAGGTGGAGGGTAGGGAAGGGGGAAATGGGTGAAGGTGGTCAAAAGGTACAAACTTCTTCCAGTTATAAGATAAATGAGTTCTGGGAATGTAATGTACAGCATGGTGATTACGGTTAATAATACTGTATTATATATTTGAAAATTGCTAAGAGAGTAGATCTTAAAAGTTCTCATCAGAAGAAAAAGACCTTTGTAACTATGTGAGGTGATGGGTATTAACTAAACTTATTGTGGTGATCATTTTGCAATATATACATATATCAAATCCTTATGTTGTATACCACAATGTTATATGTCAATTATATCTCAATAAAATTGTGGCGGAGGAGAATATCTGGGAATGGAGACTGGGCTTTGAGGTTTTTCTCTGGTTTGCATTTTAAAACCCCTCAGGTGATTCTTTTGTGTAGCCAAGGCTGAAAAAGAGCTATTTATATAGTCATTCTACAGCTTTCTTTACTTGTGTCAGCTGGACCAAAGTTCCAAATCAAAACACCAGGAAAATTGGCACCTGGACAGATGCAATCAACTCCTGGATCTTCCCAAATCCTACTTAGGCATAAAATGTTCCAAAGATTCTAAAGACCAACCACCCCCTCAACAAACTCTATGTTTTATTAGCATTTCAAAGAACTAACCTATCATCCAGGTTAGGTGGTATCAAAGCACAGATAACTTGAGAAGGCACTAGCTTGGCTTCGAAGTCTCCCCAGCCACAGAAGCTTAGAGATATTATCAGAACAGGGTATCTCATTTTCTCACCTGTGTAACTAAGGCCATAATACCTACATCTCAAGTAATTATAGGGATTAAATGAGATAAAGTTTATAAAATCTGTAGTATAGCACTTGGCACACAGTAACCAGAAATAGAGTAGCTACTAGTATTTCTAACATGATCACATCCAGTAAATAAAGATAATCAAAACAGATGCAGACCCCCGTTACTCTACTCAACCACCATTTTGGGAGGGCAGTAATTTCCTGAGATCTTGAATATTCCTCAAATTCAGTGTGTAGTTATTCTAAAGTGTTTGTGGAAAAAGCTCATCAAGCAACAAACAGATCCCCTTATCAGAATTCCCAAGTCACCTGGAATCACACAACAGTTTTGTGTATCTATTTCTGCACTTAGGCATTGAAATTTGAAATATGAATTACTTCCTCTTTCACTGAATACATTTAACATTTAATAAACACTTACTAGGTGGTAGGCTTTCTCCAAAGCACTTTAATATTCTCAACAATCTTTGAGGCAAGTATTGTTCCCCACATTTCAAAATGATAAAAGCTCAAAGATTAAACAATTAGCTCAAGTCTCCACTGCTTGAAAATGGTAGAGTTGGTATCTTAAGTCTCAACTCTATTTCCAAAGCCCCTATTGCCAGTTTAAAAACCAAAATTTAATTCTTAGGGGAAAAAAATCACCAATTATACTGTTCTACATCTGTTTAGAAAGAGTACAACTGGAGAATATGTATTTAGACTCACTGTCATTGTGCTATGTCCTCCTAGATGTTTCTACAATGTGCTACCTTTTATATGCATTTACCTTGTCTGCCAATGCTCTAGCCTCAGTACTCAATTTGTTTTAAGCTACAAAGCTATGCTCTCACGGTTTCTCCCTGAAACACTGGAAATGATTTAAAAGGATATGTTGGGGTTTTTTTAATTTAGAAGAAGAAATAGCAGATTATTTATTTTAAAATTTTGTCCTGTTTTTTGGCAATCTGATTCTAGAAGTTAAAATGTAGCTTATTTTGTTCTTTATCACCAAGATATGTGTCATCTTTAAATATAAAATTGATTTTCCAATTCTAGAACCACTGCAAGGATGCAAATTCCTCTACGGCCCAGGCCTCTTTCCAAAATCTTTTGACACTACTCACTCCCCTAGCATCATGTTACCTGTGTTCAAGGGCAGATGAACTCATCTCAAGCAATACTAAGAGATCAAGTTGATTCAAAACTTTTTTTTTTTTTGCAGGGTAGAAAACTTCTTCACCGCACTTACGTATTTACAACATAAGAAAAACTCAAATCAAACAACCCAATGACAAAAAACAAAACTCCACACGTAGGCGTGTCAGGTAAGCAAGCGCTTACTCAGGTCTCCTAAGAGTGCTAGTCTAAACACGAGTCTGGCACTACTGCTCAGTCACAGATTCCTCAGACTCAACAAACTGGATGTTTATGCCCATGAGAATCAGCCATACATAGAACTACCTCCCCAAGTTCTTCACGTTCTGCTTCCAGGGGCCACATGTGGAAAAGACCAGGCCACCTCTGCCAGAAATACTTTGCAGATATTAGGAAATAAGGATGGTCTCTGACAATGTTGCTTTAGTGTCCAACGCAAACCTGCAGCATTTGACTCAGCTGAATTAACAAATACTATGGTTAAAGGAAATTAAGGGAGATGAGGTAATTCTTTTTTAAACAGATGTTTCTACAGAAGAGTCTTTATTGTGATAGGAAGATTACTAACATGTTTATATATTCCTATCATCTTGAATAGTAACAGTTGCAACTCTTGGGTACTTGCAGTATGCCTAACATTATGCCAAGTGCTTGACTTACAAAGATTTGACCCCAGATTTCCTGATTCCAGCATGCATGTCTTGGTTACCACACTCCTCCGTCTCCAACATTACTCAGTCATATTAAGCCGCATTCGTATTATGTCCTCTCCGGTGACATATTTCATATAACTATGTCTATCTATAAACAGACAGAGGTAAAACCAGAAGCAGTTGGAAATCAATGCATGCTCCCCTTACTAAATCTTTAACATAGAAAAGAGGGACAAGATACAATTTCCAATCTTCTAAAAAAAAAACTACAAAATGGCCAAATATTACTTTCAGCTTCAGAGTCTATAGTGTGTTTAGACATCATCATCTTGGGGTTTTATGACTCTAAGTTGGCTCCAAGGTAGCCTGAACTTCCATCTACAACACAACTTGAGAGTTTAGCTACCATGTGGACAGTACACAGAGAGCCCTGAAAACTTTCCAGCTGTCTGTCCTTAAATCAGCACTACCCTGTGACTAAATATGGGTCTTTTACAGAAAATTTAACTAGAATTGATAATAAGGACTGACAGTGAAATACCAGTTGGGATCAGGCTTGATGCTGCAAAAATTCTAAGGCTTCATGTTTATTCTGGCTCATTAAAACTCAGAATCTCCGAGCTGAAAAGTCTCCTGGTTATCACTTAGGCCAACTCCTTTATTTCACAGTTGAAAAAACTGAGGCCCTATAGTTAAAGATTTGCTCATATTCGTACCACTAATTAGTGGCAGACTCAGGCTTTATTCCCAGACCAAGAACTCAATGCCAACTGCTATTTCCCACCTTGCTGGCTCTGGCCCTTTCTCTCCAACAGACTATCCTTCATGCACATACCTCCTCATCAGGGGAGATTTTGCTCAACAGCTGAAATTCCTCAACATGCTTTCATAGGCATTACCTGATACACAAAGATCTGTGAGGCTGACACTGGAGCATGTTAGAGAGTCTTGTTTGGAACCCTGCTGCTACCTGTGAGCATGAGGCTCTTTCCATCATGTCACAGGAGAGAGTGAAACGGGCAGCCAGGAAGAATGGAAGGGAAGACGGGTGCAGGAGACATTCCATTCCAGTGGCCATTCATCCCACGGGCTTAGGCTTTGACTGTGGCCCTGATGGACCACGAGCTTTTTGAAAAACAACTTCAATTTAGTTTACAACCGAAAAAAAGAAAAGCAAAAAGTATACTTTTTGGAATTTACCAAATTGGTTGAGTTTCTGTTTTTCTTTTTCTTTCTAAGCTTTTAGCTTTAATTTCAGTAGGCATTTTCAGAGCCCTTCCCAAGTCCTATTGGGGCATACCACATTGATTTCTGTAGTACTCTATGCACTAAATAAAGGAATACACAATTGACTTTGGTTTTTTACTTCAGGATTTCAGTAAATGATAACTTTTATCAACCAGAGTTTAAAAAATGGAACATACCCCAGAACTACCTACCCCAAACCATGGGCATTTTCAGTGGCATACACTGTAGATGCAACATCAGTGCCCTGGTTTTTCTAATGTTCAAAGAAGACCAACAGAGGTAATAATAATAATAAATAATTTTGATAACATATCAAGAACCACATGGCATTAAAGAAATTTTCATGTGTTCACTAAATAACTTTCTCCCCAATCAATTCATAAGGTGAACCTCTCCTGATTAAGCCAAAGCTGCATCACTCTTACATTCTCAGTGTGAACATATATTCTGAGTAATAAAATGTTGTTTTCTGGTTTGCAAACCTTTAAAAACACTCCAGGTGCAGTTTTATCAATTTGCACCTGCAAACGTTTGGGAAACACAAGCATATACTCTCCAAAGTCAGAAGGAAACAGTTTCCCAAACACAGCTGTAACTCTGACTTTCATTACCCAAATACCTACAAATATTCTTCAATGAATAAAAAGCCAATGCCTAGCTAGAATTGTTTTTTCAATCAATGTGTCCTTTGCTCACATGCAAACAAAAAGTTTACATTTCAGCGATAAAAGCCTAAAATAACATTGAAGAAATACAGATCCTCTATGCCAACAGTAAGGCATACTCCATATAAGACATTCCTTTGTTTCTTCTCTTCCTCCTCCCCTTCCAATTTTGATGTACAACTTCTCCCAAGGTTCCTTTTCTTCTCTCTTTTTCACCCTTCATCTTTCCAGGACTCAAGCCTCCCTTGGAAATCACTTCGTCCTAACAGCAGCGCAGAGGATCAGACCACAGGAAGCCTACCATCTGCAGTCCCCAAAGGCCTGGGGATCCCCCAAGAAGAGGCCTGCCCTCCCCAGGACTAGCTCTGGCCATGACAAAAAGCAGGACCCTCCCTCAACATCATCTAAGAAACTTTAAACTGAATGTAAGTAAACACATTTAGAACTACCTAACTCATCATTTTATGAAATTTTCAAGGTGAATGGCATTTTTCTTTTGGAATATAAGCCATGACCCCTAGTCATAATGGCCATTTCCATAGAAAGAAAGAAATAAGCCATGGACTTATTAATTCTCCAAAAGAAAATGAATGAATTTAATCATAGTGAAGAAAATATCTCCTAAAGGTGTGTATATGATTATATTTATCATAATCATCTAAAATCTCTTCCAAGTACTATGCCCCAGGCATGGTCTACATATTTAAGAGGTAATGCTACACATTTTTGTTTTCTTTTTAACTTTAGCTCTCGTAACCAAAAAATGCCTAAAGCAAAACCATGTTTTGAAGGTGGTCAATGGTGGTACTTTATGAGAAGCTGCACGAGGCAGGGGCGGGGGGTGGCACAAGTATGAGTCTTCAAATTTCATCACTGCTTCTAAAATTTATGGCAATAGCTTGGTTTTCATTTTTATTGATAATTTTTTTTCAAATAACGATTTATTCATGCTACAAAAGTGATAACTAATACATATTACACTCCTTGTAAAAATTCTGGTAAACACACCCAAAAAAAAGCTCTTTAAAAGAAGATAAAAACCACCCACCATCCCACACACAGAAACATTTCTGTAAAAATTGTGATGACTATTCTCCAGAATTTTTTTCTTTCCATGCAACTCTCATTTTAAAGAAGTCAATACATCAGTACAGCTATATGAAGACCTCAGGCTTCTAGAATTTACCAGTACTCAGTCCCTAGTTATTTGGGAGAGGGGACCTCTGCTATATGCATCTCTTAGGAGGAAGCTTTGGGGAAGATTCAATTCCGAAACACATTAGGACACAGCTGGATTTTACCTCCCAATGAAAATGCTTCTTTTTCTTTTTTATTCTTCTTCCCAAAGCCCCCCAATACCTAGTTGTATATTTTAGTTGTGGGTCCTTCTAGATGTGGCATGTGGGATGCCGCCTCAGCATGGCCTGACGAGAGGTGCTAGGTCCGTGCCAAGGATCTGAACTGGCGAAACCCTGGGCCGCCAAAGCAGAGCACACAAACTCAACCACTTGGCCACAGGGCCAGCCCCCCGAAACATTTCTAATTAGCGTTTTAGAAAACATTCGTGCATACATTTTAAGAACATTCCAAGCCGCCCAATGTTTATATCCTCATCCTTGCCAACTCAAGTGTATACGAAGGTCACACATACTGGAGGACGACACCAGCCTCTCCTTTGGCTGGCACTGTTTAGTTTGTTTTAATAATCTTAAATAGGATGAAAGCATAATCTTCACCTAGTTCCTGCACCTTAAAAAGAAAGTCTCAACAGGTTAATGCTTAGATTCTTGGATTACATGTCAGTTTGGAACTGGCTCACTCTCACTTATAGTAGCTGCGTTTGAAGTACAAAAAGGAAGATTTCTTTCAACTGATATCCCTTCACCTAGGACCAACTCTGGAACCAATGTTTCCAATTCATGGTGAATGGTGCAATGATGCCCTAAGTGTATTCCTTTAATTGGAAGGCAAGAGAACAGTTGGATAAGATAGCCAGAGAACCACACACAGAGAGCAGAACCCCTTCATCTGTACTACTGTTGACATTCTAATAATCGAGTATTCAGCACCTACATCGGTATGAAATGTTAGTACCTGTCAAATTAGGTCATGCATGCTTATCTCTGTCATAAGAAGATTTCAGGAACCCAACACTGTCTGTTATCATTATATGTTTATTTACTGCGAGATGAGCACGTTATGTTTAAGATTTTTATGTAATGTAAATCCCAACTCATAAAGAACCCATGAATTAATGCTACCACTAAAAGGTAAAAGTCTGACGAGGAACTGGATTCTTAAATATTCTCAGGGTATCTCCTAATGTATTACCATCAATTACAAAGAGAAAAAAGGTGCTTTTATAATTGAGAAACTGACAGTTACCACTCGTAGCGGTTTTAAAACATGGCCACAAATTCTTTGACACTCCGTTGATCAAGAAACAGCACCTGTGTCCCATCCCCTGGCATCTGGGCCGGCTCCTGACCACATCAACCAACAGCGTATGCAGTCATTAGTGATGCTATATGACTTCTGATGCTAGATCATAAAAGGCCTACAGTCTCTCTCTGCCTTGTTGGTTGGAACACTCCCTCAGGGCTCTGAGGCTGCCATGCTCTGGGAGGAAGCCCAAGCTACGCGAAGAGGCTTGTGTAAGAGATCTGCTCGACAGTCCAGGGCAACCCAGCCTCTGAATTATCCCAGCCCAGGCACCAGAGGTGAGTACAGAAGGCTCCAGATGACTCCAGCCCACAGCCATTCAAAACTTACCAGCCGATGCGCTTACGAAAATCAACAGCATTTATCTACCTCCCAAAAATACATAACCTGAATCTAACCATGAAGAAAGAGTCAAATTAAAGATCATTTTACGAAACAACTATACTCTTCAAAAGTACCAGTATCAAGAAAGACAAAGACTGAGAAACTATTCTAAAGTAAAGCAGACTAAAGAGAGGTGATAATTACTAAAAACAATGCATGATACTGGATCGGATCCTGTATTGGGGGGAATTTTTCTATAAAAGATACCATTTCACAACTGGTGAAGTATGAATACAGACTACCCATTAGATCAGCGCTTCTCAAATATTTATGCACATATAAGTCACCTGGAGGTGTGGTTAAAATGCAGATTCTCATTCAGCTGGCCGGGAGTGGGGCCCCAAATTCTCATTTCTAACAAATTTCCCGTAAGTGTCAACATGTTGGACTATGGGCCACACTTAGAGTCACAATATAGTAAATAACAATATAGTATTAGTGTCAAACTTCCTGAATTTGCTCTTGTTTTTAGAAGACATGTGAGGAAGTATTTAGAAATGAAGGGTTATGATGTAACAGAACTTAGCCTCAAATGGTTCAACAACAATAGCAATAATAATATAATTATATTATATAGGGTTTAGGGTATTCAAATTTTTTTTATATTATTGTTGCAACTGTTCTGTGGATCTTAAATTTTTCAAAAGAAAAAGTTGAAAAAGTATTATGTAAATTACTATCAACAAACCTACAAGGGTGCTATTTTGAGTTTAATGATATAGATGAGGAAGCAGATGCTTGGAGAGATTAAATAATTTGTGCACAATCATATTACTATTAAAAGGCCCAAGGTCATAAAGTTAAGTAATAATGTTCCTTGCTATTAACATGCACTGTGACCTCGCAAGAGTAACAACCTCTCAGGGCCTCAGTTTCCTGATGCAGCTAAATGGGTTGCACCAGACCAGATGATTCTAGCATCTCAAACACCATGTTATTAACACAAGTCAATGCACCCTTCGATCACTATATTCCTCACATGCTTCATTAGGACAGAACTTTATTCTCCTTCCACTTTCATCAGGGAACAAAAAGCTAGAGGCAAACATATCTAAACACTGTATCCATATGACGGAGACCAAATCACAGACATCTATGAAGGGTTGCATTAGTTAACCACAGAAAATATAATTTCAAAAATTTTTAAAAGTTCAGGACTTAAGCCACATATTAAATCTAAGGAACAGCAGCACTATCTCTTATTCAGATACCAGGCTTAGGTTTCATGAAAGCAGACTTCAAAATATTCTGCATAAAGTTAAGATTGCTTCCATCACTTGAGGTCCTGAGAAGAAAGCCAACTCAAAGAGCCAAAGACATTTTCAAAAATTTAATTCAAATTCCTCCACACAAACATGGACCACATGCATAAGGAAAGGGAATTGAAGCTGAGGAAATCTTTCTGACTACACAGAGACCTCAAATTAGGCTCCAGATTGATTCCTAAAGGAATGGCGATCACCTGGAAAAACATAACCAGAAACTAGCATAAGTTAACCAGAAACACGCCAATTAATTTCCTTTACTCCAGGGCTTTCATGTTAAGAAACATATCAAAATTCTGTACATCTAGATTCTAACAAGGCCTTTAAAATTGTCACTCACGATATGATATCCTTTCACATAAAATGAAGCAATATAGCCTAGCCAGAGCTTCTTAAAATTCAGCATCTCAGGACTTCTTTTATACTCTTCAAAATTAGCAGGATCCCCAAGAACTTTTGCTTGTGTGGATTATATTTATCGATATTCTCAGTGTTAGAAATAAAAATTAGAATTTTAAATTGTTAAAAAATACATATTAGTTGATTAAAAAAAATAAATCCATTACATATTAACATAAATAATGTTTTTATGAAAAAATAACTTTTCCAAAACAAAAACAATTTAGTGAGAAGAATGGCATTGTTTTACATTTTCCAAATCTCTTTAATTCCAGATTTAAAAGAAGACAGCTGGGTTATTATATCTGCTTCTGCATTCAATCTGTCCCGACATAAGATGTCACATCACCTACAGAAAATCCCACTCTACAATTGTAAAGGAATGAGGGTGAAAAAGGCAATTATCATCAAAATAGCTTTGACCTCACACACCTCTGAAAGAGTCTCAGGGGACCTCAGATTCACACTTTGAGAATCCCTGTCTTTGATGCTGATATAATAAGTCTCATTAACAAAATTAAAAATATCATACCCACTGGACTCCATTTAGGAGAACTACATTAATCTAGACGAGAGCTTCTCAGCCTCAGTAACATTGACATTTGGGACCTGATAATTCTCTGTTGTTGGAGGGATGTTTATGTTTAGCAGCATCCCTGGCCTCTACCCACTAGAATCCAGCAGCACCCCACCCTAGCTGTGACAATCAAAACTATCTCCACACACTGCCAGATGTCCCCTGGGGAGCAAAATCACACATGGCTGAGATGCACCGCTGAAAATCTAGAGAAATAGTTCTAACAGTATGCCTCAGAGCTCTAGTTCAATATTTGTTACAATGGCTGGGTCTTCATCAGCAGATGACAAGAAACTTGGAAAGATATCGAATAATTTCCTGAGGAAGAAGTGTGTCCAAGAAGCTCTCAGCAAGTTGGAAACAGACCATCAATAGAGAGTTCAAAAGAAAAAAAATCACCAGGCAGTACCTATGCAAGTTTAAAAAGCAGCTGCTCAAGGACGGTGTGAGGAAGATGTACCCCAGCAGCAGCCATGAAAACAGTCCACGTGGACGTAAGGCCAGGATGAGGCCACCACATGTCATGACTGGGAGGCTGATGACATCTTAGACAGGATTAACAGACACAGAGCATGCCTAGAATGAGGAAGATGCTAATCCCAACTATGCTCCTCACAGACTGGACCACACTAGGGCATTACATTCCGTTCTGCAATACAAGAGCCACTGAGAGGAGGAAGCGTCTCCAAAACAGTGTGACCAAGGTGGGAAATTCAAAACGAAATTAAACAATGGAAGGACCTGGACAGAAATCCAACAGATCACAGTACCTACCAATCCTCAGATTCTACGAACACTATCATATGGAAGAGAGATTAACCTTGTATTTGACCCAGAGGTTTAAAACCAAGGCTAATGGGTTGAGAATATAAGAAGGCATATGTCAGCTGAATATAAGGGGAAAAAACCTTCTGAATTGTAGAAGTTACACAACTCCTAGGCAGGTTAATTCAGGAGACAGTGAGTTTCATGTCACCAGAGTTTTACAAGATAAGACTAGAGGCTTCCAAAAGAGGCTCAAATACTGCATGCAGGGCTTGAATAGCTGAGCCACAAACCTATGAGCAAGAAAGTATGTACCCACCCCCAAAAGATATTCTCACCAAGCTATCTGAGCCAAGTGACTCACTCTTCTCAATACGGAAGCAAGCATGTCAAGCTGACCTGTCACCCTCCCCTGCAGGACAGGGCAACCTTCCCCAGACCCTGATAAACACACACTGTGCCATGCTGACACCAGAGCTCTCTTCTTTCCCTGTCACGTCGGCCATACTTTGGGTTCTGATTACATCTGCGCTGTGCGATTAACATGCCAAAGGGGTGGCCCTGACTGCTTAGGGAGTAATCTCATCTTAATATTCCTTTTATTCTGCTTTTCTCTTTTCCAAAGAAAAATGTGCCAGATATTAACAAGTACATGAAAAGGCTTTAAAAACTGTTATCAGTTCATAAATACATTCATTATAAATAAAATTCTCCTTATTTGGCCCTCTAAATACTAACTTTTTAATTCTTCCACAGACATGGATGGAGATTTTTGTCTAAGAGCATGATGGTTAATCTCCTTGAAATTTACTAAGAGCCACAGCACCTATATAGGCATTTGAACCTTATTTTCCTATATCCTATTATGAAAAAATATGTAAACCAAAAAAAACTATAGAGGTACTACAGTAGAACTGAGTACTGTTCTGGAAAAGGCGAGAGAGTTCCACTGAAAAGTCTGCGTGTTGGGGAAGGATGAGGAGGAGGAGGGCGGGGGGGTGGAGGGGGCAGAAATCCAGCGAGGTGGTTAAAGCTCTGAAACTGCTGTCAGTATGAGAAGAACAATATGAGAAGATAACTAACCACCTGCAGATCCTGCACTGTATTTTTATTTTTAGAATTTTTATTGCATGAAAAGACGGAGATAACATGTTGTTGTTCTTTAAATACAGAACCTTCAAAAATATTCCATTTTCCACCTAAAAGAACAATCCCCTGGAAGTCAATAGGGAAACAGAATTTGCTAAACCAAAATTCATGTTCAGTGAACGAGTGGGACACTCCTTCTATTTATGGCTGCAAAACAGACCTCTCTAAAGCTTAGTGGTATCAAACCACCGCCATCTTATTATGCTTGTAATTTTCTGGCTTGTAATTTGGGCATGGCCCAGCAGGAATGATCAGCCTCAGCTGGGGTCAGTCAAATGGCCAGAGATGGCTGGGACAGGGATCAGAGCCATACGTCTGAAACCTCAGTCTTGGTTGTCAGCTAAGTTCCTCAGTTGTGTCTGCTGGAGTGTGGGATGACCAGGCTGTTTTTTCTTATGTCTGATCCCTGGGATGGGAAGGCTGGAAAGTTGGGGCCGGCTAGCAGCTCTCTCTCCTTCTCCCTTATATGCCTCTCTACATGGTGAGCATGGGCTTCCTCACAGCGTGCCAGGCTCAGCATGGGTGGACTTCTTACACGGAGGCCCACATCCCCCCAGAAAGTGTTCCAAGAGGAAGGAAGTGGAAGCTGTCAGTCCCTTCAAGCCATAGTTAAGAATCACTCCCGCCGGGGCTGGCCCCGTGGCCGAGTGGTTAATTTTGCGCTCTCCGCTGCAAGCAATCCAGTGTTTCATTGGTTCAAATCCTGGGTGCGGACATGGCCCTGCTCATCAAGCCACGCTGAGGCAGTGTCCCACATGCCACAACTAGAAGGACCCACAACAAAGAATATACAACTATGTACTGGGGGACTTTGGGGAGAAAAAGGAAAAAAAACAAAATCTTTAAAAAAAAAAAAAAAAAAAGAATCACTTCCGCCATAGTGTAATGGTTAAGCAATCTCAAGGTCCACCCAGATTTAAAGGAAGGAGACACAGATCCTCATATCTCTATGAGAGGAGTATGATAAAATCTGTGGCCATCTCTAATCTGCCACACAGACACATTTATTTCATTTCTTCATCTATGTCATGTGTATAACCAGACGACAGTTTGCATATGAGCAAAACAACCTTCCCCAAAGTAACTTCAAGATATAAATACTTCACAATAAATATAATGTGCTAAGTAGATCATATACAAATACTTCTCTCACCACTGCTGCAAGTTTCTGTCTTCTAAGGACGAGAAGGCCACACAAGGACTTCATTCATCAGAAAGGAAGGATGTAGAAGAATGTAAGAAGCTCAAACTCAAAAGAGAATCAGACTCCTTAAAAGTTTCTTCGAACTGAAACCCGATATCTCCAGCGATTTCCAGTTTTATCCAAAATATTGGTCAAATTGACAGATACTTTTATGCTCTGAGACAGAGAAGTAGAATATTCATTCATTCTGTAATGTAAATTTAAGAATGTGGTATTTGGCTTACTCTTTACGTCAAAGAACAAAACTACAAATGGGCCATAATCTCCCTATCCTGATAACACTGTTGATGATGATATTGACACACACAGAATATTGGAAAAATACTGAGTCCCCTCCTTCCCATCAAGGTAATCATTGTCAATACTTTCTTTGATTCCTTCTAGGAAAATAAAAAAAGTTGCCTATGTAGATGCCTTCATGTATGTATAATTTCAATGTACATATTTTAACAAAGGATCATAATAGAGATAGTTCCATACCTCAATTTTTAATTGTCCATTCAAATATTAACCGAATGCCTACCATGGGACATGCAGCATCATAGACATTGGGAATAAATAAATACGTGCAAAGGCCCTGAAGTAGAAACGTGCCTTGCATGTTCCTGGAATACCAAGGATGCCAGGTTGACTAGAGTGGAATACATGAGGGTATAACTGGGAAGTGGGATCAGGAAGTGGTATGAGACTTTTTCGTTTAATTCAGAGTGAGACAGGATGCCAGTGTCTTGGAGATCACGCAGTTTCCATGTATTCATTTTCTATTGCTGGATAACAAATTCAGCAGTTGAAAACAACACATTTACTATTATTATATTTTCTGTTTCTTGTTGTATATAAGAAAGTTATCAATCATCTCAAAGTTTCCATGTGTCAGGAGTACAGGCCCATCTTATCCAGGTCCTTTGCTCAGGCCCTCAGCTCACAAGGGTGTAATCAAGGTGTCATCCAGTCTGCATTCTGGAGGCTCAAAGGGGATGAATCTGCTTCCAAGCTCATTCAGGTTTTTGGCAAAATTCACTTCCTTGCCGTCGTAGGATTTAGGGTTCTGACTTCTGCTCACTATGGGCTGGAGACTGCCGCAGCTCCTAGAGACCGCCTGCAGTACCCCGCCAGATGGCCCTCTCCTTGGGCAGTTTACAACCCAGCTTCTTGCTTCTTCCAGGCCAGCAGGAGAACCTCTCTCCAGTTTGCACCAACAGAGTCTTAGACAACAAAACAGTCTTGGGAAAGACATCCCATTGTCTTCGATTCTACTGGTTAAAACCAAATCTCAGGTACAAGGCACTCAAGGGCCTGGATCATTGGGGGTCACCTCAGGGTGTGTCCATCACAAGAGTGTCAGTATTTACAAATCTACCTCATTCTTTTTAATGGGCTACTGAGTATTTCTTCTTTTTTTTTTTTTTTAAAGATTTCATTTTTTCTTTTTCTCCCCAAAGCCCCCCTGGTACATAGTTGTGTATTTTTTTTTCAGTTGTGGGTCCTTCTAGTTGTGGCATGTGGGATGCCGCCTCAGCGTGGCCTGATGAAAAGTGCCATGTCTGCGCCTAGGATTCGAACTGGCGAAACCCTGGGCCACTGAAGTGGAACGTGCAAACTTAACCACTCGGCCACAGGGCTGGCCCCCAAGTGTTTCTTCTTATGGCCATCACATAATTTATTTAACTCTCTTCTCCACCAACAAGGCCTATTTGTTTCTGATTTTTGCACTAGGAGATACATGTGGCAGTGAGGATTCTCCACACTTTTGCAAACTTTTGAGAGAATATCTGTAGAGTATTTTGTAGTAAAGACATTGCCTTCCAGTCATGAGTGCATTAAGCTTTGCTGGACACTGCGACTGTCTTAAAAAGGCTGCTCCAGGGGCCGGCCCTGTGGCCAAGTGGTTAAGTTCACACGCTTAGCTTCAGCGGCCCAGTGTTTCACTGGTTCGGATCCTGGGTGTGGACATGGTACCACTCATCAAGCCATGCTGAGGAAGCATCCCACATGCCACAACTAGAAGGACCCACAACTAAGAATATACAACTATGTACCGGGGGGCTTTGGGGAGAAAAAGGAAAAAAATAAAAAATCTTAAAAAAATTCAATTAAAAAAAAAAAAGGCTGCTCCAATTTGTAATTCCATCAGCAGAGTATAAGACCACCTATTTCCTCCTCTCAAAGTTATGTAACTTTACAGCTTTCCTCAAATAGGTGTCCTTCATCTCTTGATTTAGGGTTACACGTGGGTGATTTATCTTTCCTTGGGTTAGGCTTACACTAAGTAATTTATCTTTTCACATAACACTGATAATAGGACCTATTCTCTCACTGTATTTTCTGATTCCTGTTGTGTATAAGGAGCTATTGATTTTGGTAATTACTTTCAATCCTTCATCCCAATGAATCACTTCAGTGTATCTAATAGTCCTTCAATATGTTCTCTTGGGCTATCTATGTATATAATCATATCTGTAAATAATGCAAAATTTTCCCCTTCCAGTTTTCATACTCTCCCTTATTTTTTTCTCTCCTTTCTTGTCCAGTAATTTTTGGACAATAGTTAATTACTAATAGTGAGATGAGTCACGATTTCAACATTTTAAGCATTTCAACAATTAAACAGAATACTAACTTAAGGGTTAAAATAATATTTTGAATCACTTTAAGGAAGTATCCATGATTTCTGCTTTATTAAAGTATTTTAGTAGGAATTACATAAATTTCACCAAGTGCTTTTAGGCATTTGCTGAAAGATTTCCTCCTCTGACTTAATAATATGGCATATCATATTAATGTATTTCCTAATATTGAGCCACCTTTGTATTTCAGGGATGAACTCAACTTGGATTGAAATATTATACTGTTAAAGTGCTGCTGTTATTTGCTGATGTATTATTTAAGATCTCTGCATAATATCCATAAGTAAAATTGATCTACAACTTTATCTCTGACAGGCTTTGGTATTAGTGCCCTACTGTCATCATAAAAAGAATTTGGAGTTTTCCTTTACTATGATTTGGACCAGTTTAAATACCAACAGATTTAACTGTTTCTTCCAAGTTTAGAAGAATTCACCTGTGAAAATATCTGAGCCTGGTGCATTTTGGGAAAGGATGGCAACTCTGAAAATTTCCTGTTTCTTTCATATTAGTTCACTAATTTCATTCAGATTTTCTAAACTCTGTGCACTGTGTATCTGTGGTTATTCTCACATTTCTTTCTATTTATATATGTGAGACGTCTCCCCAATCTCTTTTTTTCTTGACTAGTCTAGCCCATACTTTATGTTTTATTTTATTTTATGCTCCCAATCTCCCAAAAATGTAGGAGGTATTTATAAAAACAACGCTTTTTTCTCTTTTCTAATTAATTACATTTTTTATATTTATTCTTTTCTTCAAATTTGGAGGGAGGTGGGTGAGTGGAAGCTTAACATTTCATTCTTTCTGGTTTAGTTATACAGACATTTAAGGTTACAAATTTCCCTCAGAACATAATTTTTGCCCTATCCTTGAAGTTTTAATATACCTCTTTTCATAATATTTTTCTAGGTATTCTACAATTTTTTTCTTTCTACTTCGATCCACAAATCATGAAAGTTTTTAAATTTCCAGAAGATGGGAAAAGTTTTTTTGATTCTATTATTATTACTGTTGGTGTTAATTTCTGGATTTAGAGTATTATGGATCAGAAAAGGTGGTCTGTATTATTTCTGCATTTTGAAATTTGAGATTTTTCTTTGTGGCCAAAAATAGATACTCAACACTTATAAACATTGCTTTCTTGTCTTCTACATTGCTGTAGGAAAATATGCCGCAACCAGACGTATCCTCCCAGTGGAATTTTTAATTTTCCTCAAAGTCCAATAACTAAACCACATTATGTCTCTATATGGATAATTCTGAATGACTTAAAATTCAGAATTGACTTTTCCTGAAATTCAGTGATCTCCTTGATCAGACTAAGGTCTCACTTTGATTCAGAAAAAAGTTTCCTACTGTTTTATCATTAAAATTATTTCTGGGGGCCAGCCCAGTGGCATAGTGGTTAAGTTCACACATACCACTTCAGCCACCCAGGGTTCACAGGTTCGGATCCCAGGTATAGACCTAGCACTGCTCATCAAGCCATGCTGTGGCAGTGTCCCACAGAAAATAGAGGAAGATTGGTACAGATGTCAGCTCAGCAACAATCGTCCTTAAGGAAAAAGAAGAGGATTGTCAACAGATGTTAGCTCAGGGCCAATCTTCCTCATACACACACAAATATTATTTCTGTTCTACACATTTGTATTTGTATACTCCATGACAACAATGCCTTATCATGAGTCATCTTTGCCCTCCATGTCTCCTGTTTTCTCTGACTTCTTTGATCTGTTTTTCTCCTTTCATTGCATGTGTCTGTTTCATCAATGATGGTAATTTGTTTTTTAACTTTTGATTCTATTCATTTCCATTTTTAATTTGTTCATTTGTTTTGAAATGTTGTTTTAGGTGTCAGTCTGTTTTCTTAGCTCAGCATTCGCCTTTAAAAAAATCTTCTTTAATCACTTTATTTTTGAACTCCCATTTCACTGAATAAATATTTAGTTCTTCTATAGAGATAAATTATAGTAAGTTAACTTCTTCTCTTGCTTAGTTCAGTATTTCTTCCAGAACAGATTCTTCATCTACAGTTTACATTTTTTCCCCTTCTGGTGCAATACATTCCCATGGACTCCACACTGGATATTTTTGGTTGATTGATTTCAATTATACTAATGTTTTAAATGGGCAGCTTTGTCAACACTTTCTATTCACACCACGACACTAGGGGTGACATCTCCTTGAATCTCTTCCCATGTTTTGGATGTCTGTTTTCTTCTTCTAGGCACTAGTTTTGCCTGCCCAGAGTCCCATAGCCTGAGAAAATGGTGTATTAGTCTGCTAGGGTTGCCACAACAGAATACCACAGCTAGGTGGCTTAAACAAAGAAATCTATTTTTTCACAGTTCTGGAGGCTGGAAGTTCAAGATCAAGTTGCCAGCACAGCTGGTTTCTTCTGAGGCCTCTCTCCTTGGCTTGTACGTGGCTCCTTCTCACTGTGTCCTCACATGGCCTTTCCTCTGTGCATGCACATCCTTGGTGTTTCTTCCTCTTCTTATAAGGACAGTAGTCCTTTTGGATGAGGGCCCCATCCTCATTTCACCTTAATTACCTTCTTAAAGATTCCATCTCCAAATAGAGTCACATTGGAGGCTGGGACTTCAGCACAAGAATTTTGAGTGGACACAATTCAGTCCCTAAGCAATAGGTATGAGGAGGACAAAGAAGCAGCCAAGGCTGTATGTGGCCTGGTCGTTGACCTCATCTCTGTAGTTTTGCCAAAAAGCCTATGTTGGTATTCACCCACCCCACACCCCACACCCCCGCCAGGACTGCACAAGATTCCTCCAGAGGTCTCTGTCCTAGGTGGCCAGTTTCTCAACCACTTTCTAGCCTTCTCCAGGCAGAAAACAGACCAGGTAAAAGATGATGACTTCTAGGCACTCATGTAGGAAGTTATCAGGGTGCAAAATGACACTCCCCCCTCCATTGTCAGGGCTCATTTTCCCCATCTTCCTCTCTTGCAAAAGCTCTCTTTGATTTTGTTCTGGTTTTGAAGTTTTCTTTTTGACTAACTTTCTGTTTAGTACTGGAGATCGCTGACCCTGGGGTGTCTCTGAGAGGGGGTCCCTGGCATGTCATGCCACAGCTATCCTCCTCTCTTTGGCAGGAAAGCAGGGTGGTCGGGAACTTCTACCTTCATGGAAGTTGCACGTCTTTACCCAGGGATGCCCAAACCATCTCCTCCACCTCTCTCCAAAGGGGGATTTCTGAAGATTGCATATGCATCTGTCCCATATGGCACCTGTGGAAGGTCAAGTTAGGAATAAAACAGAGATGGCCCATGCCAAGTTTTGGAAACTCCATTTGCTCGTCTCTTGCCTTTTCCTCCATTTGACTGATACTAAGGTGTTTTTCTTTCTTTTAACCTATTCTTGGTTTATATTGTAAGATTTTTGAGATCTGCCTTTACTCTGTCATCTTAAAGCATGTGTTTGAAATATCTGTTTTAGATAATCTTGGGCAATAAATACTGGTAAATACGTAAGAAAAAAATAATATACTATCGTATATGGAAACCTGTAACTTGATGAGCTTCACTACTCCCCCAGTTTGCACATTGTGTAAATGGGACACATTTTCATTAAGTTATTTTATATCACCCAAGTTTACTTCACCAAAGCAGCGGCTCCTAACTGAGGTCTCTTATAGACTTCAGTGTTAGTAAACGCCCTAAATCATATGTAAGTGGTAAATATGCATTTGTATTTTTTTCAGAAAGTGAGACTATTATCCTTCATCAAATTCTCAAAAGGGTATGAAACATCAAATCACTGACCTAGAGTAACGAACAGGAAAGCTGCCAAGAATGGGAAACAACGAAGAATTAGAAACAATTTACAACAGTTTGGATTCACCTGAATAATAAAGGCAAGGAAAAGAGTTTTCTTTTGAGTTACACGGAATTTGGACAAAGCCACAGCGGACTTCCAAAAAAGTTCCACTATGGATGTGTTTGTGGCCCTGGGCATTATGGGAAACAGTTGTGCAGGAACCACATCACAAAATGATTACACACAGGCAACAGTGATCAGTCCAAGGACCTTTCCACATCAATCCATCAATAAGAAGAGCTTACTCTGAGCTTATTAACACATTAAGTACAAATGACCTAATTCCTTCATTAAATTTTGAAAATGATGACTAATCCTCTTAGTGGTCATTTCCCTCATTTCCACCTAAACAGAAATGACATTCTAGAGAAATCAAGTGTTTGAAGCCTTCCTTGGAGAAAGAATATCTCCACTTTTACTTATTGCTGAGGTATGGAAAGAAAAACAATTACCTAAAAAAAAGGCACAGCCTATAAATAAATTCCATTTTCAATATACAAAAAAGGCAAAGTTGATTCAGCGACAAATTAAAGAGAACAGGAGGTGGGTACTGAGAATAATATACTGGAGATTATGATCCAGATTTTGTGTGAGTTTCTGATGTACACTGTTTCTTTATATGAATATATACAGAATTACTATCATTTACAAAGGATTATAAATCTTCCTCAAAACCTAATCCAACCACTTTAGAGATTTGGTTTGGCACAATCCATAGTCTATAGCCCATGTGCACTTTTGGTAATTAAGGACAAGTAATGATGATGACAAGCAACACACCAGCTGTGCAATGATTAATAAGAACTTTCTTGTGCACACACCCAGGCAGTGGCATGTGCAGCTCCAGGAACTATATAAAGCTCAAGACTTTATGAAATTAAATACAGAGACTTCCTTTCTCACTCTCACACATTCCAACAGAGACATACATAAGCACTTTTGTGCAATTTAAACTTGGAGCTATCCACGTAGTAATATTGACTGAAACACTATGCATCATTTAAGCTTAAAAAGAAAAAAATACGGTTCTGTTTTTCTTGGGACAGTAGAAAGACCACAAGGAACTTTCTAACTGTGTGGCTTAACTGCTTGAAAGACTTTTTGGAACAAGGAAGGCTGTAAATGAATAAAGCAAGCTGTGTGACCTTGGGTACATTCATTTCAACTCTCCAAGCTTCAGTTTCTTGCATTAATCTATAAACTGCAGACAAACCAACCCTACCTACCCTCTCCGGGTTGGCTGGTTGATTTATGGTTCGTATGAACTTGAGCTGGCCAGTATCTGGAACATAAGGTGTTCACCAAGCCCTCAGTGCCAAACCTCTTCCCTAAGCAGACTAGAATGCTTAGGAAAAGGAACCTTGCATTTCATAAATACATCCATTATATCCCCTGCAGGCCTAGCTTATTGCTGTGAATGGAATAGTAAACAGCTTCTGGAGAAACAACTAAGTGGATTCACAAAGGGATGCCTAGCACACTGTCTTTAAAGTATAGAAATGGTCTTAAGCTGTGGACAAAGAATGCTACTTTCTCCTTGTAGGTCCAAATTCACACACACAACTTGCAGGCCATGTTACTAGATTTCCGTTGCGTCATAGTTGTGCTGATGTCTTTCTCTCTAAAAGCTGGACTTCTGGAAAGCAAGATCTGCATTTTTTCCTTCATGTCTTGTGCCTGTCCATATAGCACAAAGCATGGAGAAGCAGCTTAATAAATGTTTGTTGAATGAATTAAGAATTGCATAAAAGAAAAGATGTCAACAAATATCAGATCCTTTAAATTTATCATGAATAATTTCCAATATATATACAGGTAAAAAGAATAATATAATGAACTATGTACACATCACCTGGCTACATCAATCACTAACTCATGACCAATCTTAGTTCATCTATATCGCCAGATTATTTTGAAACAGATTCCAGACTAAGTACAGCTCTTCAGAAAGCTTTAGGTGATTAGGTTTTATTCTACCCTAGAATTCTAGGTACTTCTATCTCTACAGCAACAAGAAACACACAATTTTGCATAAAGATCAATAGAATTCATCACTACTTGGTCAAGAGAAGACCTGTGACAGAAACAAAAATAAAAATAGAAACTTTCCCCTAAATTGCTATGGATTATGGGGTGCTTTTAATATGACTACTTAAGATATTAAAAAAAGAAAAGCAATAATTCTGCAAATATCTTCATGAGGAGAAATAATGACTTTGAGATAACCCATGGGAGGAAGAAGACGGCATTAATACCAGATGTTAAACACACCTAAAGAATGCTGACAGAAGGCTACAGATAGTTTTGAAAACTTTTTTAGAAAAAGATTTAGAGAAAAATCTAGAAGATAAATAGAGGAGAGAGCAGATCTGAGGGGCATCAGTGTCACCCAGACACCACCAAGCCCAGGCCGAGGTAAGGAGGGGAGTTTTGACCAGGTGCAGAGGAAAGAGGGCAGGACAGACACGGCAGCACCTTGATCCATGAGAAAATGTGGAGATCCAAGACAGCACTCAACAGAGCTTAAGGATGGAAAAAGAGAGAAAGCTAACAAACTGATTCTTGCCCTTTGGGGTCACTCTCAAGGAGAAATAAACCAGCTGGAAAGTTAAAAAAGGCAGGCTTTCGAGGGACTTTTCATCCCATGCCAAATAAATCCAGTGACATAAGGCTGCATGGCTTGTAAATTTACTTAACCTGTGCTGACCACATTCTTCTTGATTCCCATGCTCCTCAGTAAAGTTAATCCTGCACCTTTTAATAGGGCTAACCACACACACTTCACCGACAGAATGGAGCAGACACTTCCAACGCAAAAGAGGAAAGGCTATGAATCCCAGAGACAGAGAACATCCTTGGGGGAGAAATGGGACCTCGCCCTCACGACTGACTCTCAAGGTCCCACCGTGGCAGTTAAAAGATGCCCAGTGTGCAGAAAAGAGTAAACACAGCAGGCCTGAGATGGCTCTCCTTAGAAAGGTCTGCTTGCAAAGATGGCCCTTGGTTGGCGTCTTGGATCTTGGGTGGTAAACAGTTCTCCACACTTATATCAAACATTCCCTAAATGGTTAAGATGGCCCCTGTGCCTAACTGTTCATAAATAAACATGCATGTGCAGGCGTTACGCAGAACACCTGCTCTCCTTCTGGGAGGCTGGACTTTTGGTATATACTAGATAAAGAATGCCTATGTGACTATGTCTCAACAGGCACTGAGTCTCTAATGGGCTTCCATGAACAGAAACATCACAAATGGTGCTACATTTTGGGTGCTGGGGGAAGAGTTTGCTCTTGTGACCCCTCCTGGGAGCAGGGAGCATAGGAAGACTACGTGTGGATTCCTCCAGACTCCACCTGTGTCGTCATCTTCTTCTCTATGTATCCTTACTACACTGCTATAATAATCCTGAGTGCAACTTGAGTCCTTCCAGCAAACCCCTAAACACAGGGGTGGTCTTAAGGACCCTGGACACACCCAAAACAACGGGCACTAAACTTAACAGGCAGACTTCTATTTAGAGGACACTCTGTAGTGGGCTGCTTCATCAGGTAGTCACTTTCCCCACTCTGACCTTGAGTTACAGAGGAAACTGGAGGATTAACAGAAGCCCAGCAGAAATAGAATTGCTATGCCCCAGTGTCTATGACTAAGACTGTCAACCCACAGTTTAGCCATTTTCTGGCTAACATTCATAAGTCAAACATTTAATAGGTTGGATGTTAGTGTTCTCCATTCTAAAGATGCAGGAACCAAGACACTGACATGTGGTCAATATCACCTACCACTGACTGAGCAGTGGTACTTCAGAATGGTTTTAACTTCAGGGAAATGCGCAAAAATTCACTTGAGATAATGAGGTTGCACTTTGAAGACCTGACCTAGACAAAGCTGCCTTCCTCAATCTGCCCCCTCGATTTCCTCCCTCTTCCCCACCAGGGCAGAAGGCGGAATACCAGTATATCTCAAAATAATGGAAAGTAGCCGTCACTCATTATTTAAGCAGAACGTTTTTTCAGTGTGGGCTCATACTTTCCATGGCCAAACTGAGTAATCAATATTTTAATGAAGGTTTCCGTGGTGGCTGGCCCCAGGTGGGGAAGAGGAAAAAGGAAGTGTCACTATAGAATAAAGCATGAATCTGAAATGAGTGACACCCTGATCTGCTCCCCTCCGGTTCCTGTGCAGAAACATGGAAAATAAGTCAACAGCAAAAGACAAGAAAAGCTGAGCCTCAAGAAATGTTCTGGACCCTAACTTCTCATGGATTACCTGCAGCTCTTGATTTCCTCACGGTTCTAGCTTCCTGATTCTGGGAGTCCCCCAAATTCGTAAAATTGTACATATATTTCTTTTGTGTATATATTACATACTATTTTCTGAGAACAGGACCCAAAGCCTTCATTACATTTTCAAAGTGTCCCCTAATGTAATAAAGCTTCAGAACTATTGATCTAGATAGAGGAAAAGAATGTCAGATGCAGAAGTGGACTTTAAAATGCTAACTAATTGACTGAATGGTAGACCAGAGGACCACCCAGCCAGGAGATGGGAAGAATTCAGTGGCGGATGAAATGGGTATGTCAAACTGGAGACCAAGAGCTAGAAAATTACCTAGAAAAAAGGAAATTATGTGAGAGTTGAGAGAAAAGCCACTCTGGTTTGAACCTTGGTCTAAGAAGAGAAAACTGAAGAAGAAATTTAAAGGAATTCTGGTCATAAAACTATGGGAATACACCAACAAGTTCAGGTTTGGGTGACTTCAAAAGCCCAGTCTCACCTAAAACTACGTTGATCAGACACACCAGATCTGTTTTCATAAGGACCAGGTCTAAGAAGCAGCCAGCCTCAGGAATATGCAGAAGACACACTGAGGTATAAACTAAACTGAGTTAAATCAAAATCAATGAATAAACTGTGTATCTATAAATTTATCAGATTGAAGGTACTTAGCCCTCTGTATTTTCTCACACTGTCTGAAGATGATCTGGTTGCAACCAAAACATTACCAAGTTGACATAAGTAAAAAAGGATTTATTAAAAGGAATCAGCAAGTTAAAAAAAGGGAATCATCAGGAAGTAGAATGAGTTGGAACTCAAGACTTCCCTGAATTAGTAACTTGAGGCCATCAAAAGTCGACCAGCAACTCTCCATTTCTCCTCTCTGCATCCCTCTTCTAATGAGCCTCCCAATCCTTCTTGCATTTAGCCGGCTCTCATCAGATCTAGATCAGAGCGGCACCAAGTCTTACAAACGTGGCTGGAGGGGTCCATCTCCACAGTGAGCAGTTCCAGAGAGGCTGGGCTGGCTGGAAGACGTATTTGTAGTAAGTGACCACAGAGCACTACAGACAAGGGGGCGCTCAGAGAGAGGTAAAAAGGGGAAGTAGCTGTGAGTTTAGAATCTAGAAAAATACCCTTCTCCCAGCCCTGACTGTCTATGACTGATTGAAGCAGCGGGACATCTGTCCAGGAAAAGATTAAACAACTTTTCTCTGCAAGTATGCTAGTCTGATGCAAATGACTATATTATCACTGCATAGGCATCAAGAGTTTACATACTATATTGATACATACTTTCATCATTTTTAATTCTAAAGTTTTTGCTAAAAGCACGTAACTTATCCTCAATACTCCAGGGCTTACAGTTTAGAAAAATTAGTTCTTTACATATTAGTGAAGTGATACTTCATGTTTGTATTTTCACACTTATACTATTTGGTATAATTTTAAATTTCTGAAAATATATCTGAGATATCAAAATATTCTACTTTCAGGGGCTGGCCCAGTGGCATAGCAGTTAAATTCACATGCTCCACTTGAGCGGCCAAGGGTTCACCAGTTTGGATCCCAGACACAGAGTTATGCACTGGGCCATGCTGTGGCGGCATCCCACGTACAAAATAGAGGAATATGGGCACACATGTTAGCTCAGGGCTAATCTTCCTCAAAAAAATATATATATTTTCAGTGATTTAGTTCAACCGACATATATTCCACATCTGCTATTTATGAGGATCCAGCCTATGAGACATTGACCATGAAAGACAACATCAACCTTCCACTTAAAGCCATTTAGAATAGAAGAGGCAGCAGTACAGTCCAGGACTTACTAGCTCCACCTCCGGAACCAGACAACCCTGGGTTTGAATCCCAGCACTGCCACTTACCAGGTGTGTCACCTTAATTCACAAATAGGCAAATTCTTACTCTAAGCCCCAGTTTCCTCATCTGTAAAATGAGGATGATGATAACCTCTGCCTCATGGAGTTGTTGAGCAGGGCATTAAATGAGATCATGATGTAAAATGCTTAACAGACTACGAGCACTTAATATTAGGCATACTGTTATGACATATTAATTATATTGGTGGTGATAAAGACAAGGAGGAGGATGATAACCAGACCTTAGCTAGACTTTCACCAAAGGTGAAGCTGAGAGGCCTGACACTGCCTGCTGACCCCAGAAGAGAATGCATCTCAGAAGTGGGGAGTATGCCACACTAAAAGTCATGTGAGGGGAGGGAAGATGGCCAGCTGAGAGGAGTTTGCTTTCCTATCATTTCCCACTGGGTGTAATAACCATTTAACCCCTTCGTTCTCTTAAAATATAAACAAGTCAGCACTAAACCGAAATGAGGGGCTGGCCCTGTGGCATAGCGGTTAAGTTTGGTGCACTCTGCTTCTGTGGCCTGGGTTCAATTCCTGGGTACAGACCTACACTTTTTATGGCCATGCTATGGTGGTGACTCACATATAAAACAGAGGAAGACTGGCACAAATGTTAGCACAGGGTGAATCTTCCTCAGCAAAAAAAAAAAAAAAAAAGAGGGCTTGCCCAGTGGCATAGTGGTTAAGTTTTATGCACTTCACTTCAGCAGCCCGGGGTTCCCAGGTTTAGATCCCAGGTGCAGACCTAGACCGCTCCTCAAGCCACACTGTGGCAGCAACCCACATACAAAACGGAGGAAGACTAGCATGGGTGTTAGCTCAGTGACAATCTTCCTTAAGCAAAAAGAGAAAGATTGGCAATAGATACTAGCTCAGGGCCAATCTTCATTCATAAATAAATAAGTAGGTAAGTAAGTAAATAAATAAATAAGTTAATAAATAGATAAGTAAATAAATAAATAGGTAAATAAATAAAAAGAAATTAGTTATCAGGCCATGCAAAGACATGGAGGAAACTTAAATGCATATTAGTAAGTAAAAAAAAGTCAATCTGAAAAGGCTACATACTGTATGATTCCAACTATAAGACATTCTGGAAAAGGCAAAACTACGGAGACAGCGAAAAGATCAGTGGCTGCTGGGGTCAGGGGTGAGGGCAGGCAAGAGAAGAGGTCAACAGGCAGAGCAGAGGATTCTTAGGACCATGAAAATATGCTGATGGTATGAAAATGATGAATATAGATCATAACACATTTGGCCAAATCCACAGAATGTAGAACACCAAGAGTGAACCCTAAATGAACTATGACCTTGGATGATAATGATGTGTTGATGTAGGTTCCTCAATTGTAACAAATGTTCCACTCTGGTGGGAGATGTTGACAATGGGGGAGACTCTGCATGTATGGGAGCAGGAGGTATGTGGTCATGTTCTTCCCTCCCGATTTTGTGGAAATCTAAAACTGCTCCAAAGAATATTAAAAAAATACAAAGTCACTGTAGTTGTTCAGTATGAAATGCATGTATTTATACACACATTATCAGACAGCAACAGTGTTGAGGTTAAGGGATATGCTTTGGAGACAGATAGACTGGGTTCAAATCCTAGTTTGGCCACTTTCTAGGACTGTGACCTTGAGCAGGTGACCGAGCCTCCCTGAGCCTTGTCTTCCTCATTTGTAAAATAGCAGTGAGATGCGTATCTTACATGGATTAGCTCACCTCATCCTTGCAACCACTCCACTGGATAGGTGCCTTCGCTGTTCCTATTTCAGATGAGGAAACTGACAATGAGATTAAACCGTGTGCCTAAGTCAGACAAAAGTCACAAAACTTGGTGGAACTGAGATTCCAGCCCAAGGAATTTCACTTTAGAGCTCACTGTGCTCCATTATATGAATATTTCAATAAATGTCATATAAGGAGCTGAGCCTAGTGCCTGGCACATAATCATCCCTCTGTCAGTGTTGGCTATTATAATTATTATTGTTTTCAGTTTTATCTTGAGAGATATGGAAGAGATACCTCTGAAAGCTGGTTTCTTTATTTTACAAAGAAAAACAAATGGGCACCCGATCCATGCAAAGAACCCATAAACATTCCACACTCTCCTCTCCCCTAAAGGAAAGGCAGATCCCTTGTCGAGAGCCCACCTACACACACATACTCCACCACCACGCCCACCCCCTCACTCCTGGATTCTTATTTTCCCTTCCAAGGACTCTTGGTGTTGCTGGGAATATAAACAACATAAAAGGGAGATGAATGAAAGGATCATATTCTTCCTCATCATTTTTAATTCTCCAAATACTGATTGAGTGCCAAGTTCTAAGCACTGAGCTATGCTCTGAGGACCTGTCTTTGCAGCTCTGCATCTCCAGAGATGTCAGCAGAGAATTTCAGAGTGGGCAGACCTTACAGGCCCATAGCCATACTCCAATTCCTCAATCCCATCTCTAATGTGAACATATTCTCATTATTAAAAATATTATGAAGTTCTTCCTTATATTGAATCACAAACTCCCCTCCTGGCCAGTTCTGCTCACTTGTACTAAGTATGCTTTCTTAGACAACAAAGAATAAATCTACCCTCCCTTCTATACTGCAGCTCTTTCATTTTCTTGAGACAGGCCCAGTGTTTTGTCTATACTGGACACTAAAATTCTGCAGAATGAAAGACTTTTGTCTCCCTCCCAAATTTTCTCTTACCAAACTACAGTAGTCCCATGGGAAAATACTGCCTACCATCTCAGAGCTACACTCTAGCACAAAGCAGAGACTTTCCATGCCGTAGCCAAATGCAAAGAGCAGAACTGGGAAGACAATGTCATTATTATTTTCCAACTCTCCTTAAAGGAAGGAGAAAGAAAGACAAAGTTTTCTGTGCTTTTAAAGCTTCTTTTTAAACACTCCAGAAAATGCAAGGCCCCATTGAGAAAAATAAACATAACTGCAAAGTAAGTTTTCGTGGCTATGCCGAAGAGGCCGACGTTCGTGAAAACTGGAAAAAGAAGAAGAAAAAGACCCACCCTCTGAAAATTTGTGAGGCAACTATTCTTGCTGCGAGGTTTTGATTTCTACACTGAATAGTCACTGCTCAGGCAGACATAAACCCTTTAGAAACTTTGGAGTTTTATTGTTGTGGTTCTTGTTTCATACATTTATTTTTCTATCACACGAAAACTGGTGCTGCCTAGCAACCCAGTGTCAACAAAGTTAAATCAAGAAGGATTTTAGGCTGCATCTTTTTAAATGAGATTTCTTTTCCCCATTAAATGACAAGCATGCTCTAAGATGGGAAGATGCCTCACCCTTCAAGGAAAAGGGGTTTGCATACTACTCACTTGGGCCTCCTTTACATTAAGGGATGACAGAGATGAACCTGCAGAAGAGGGCTAGGATGTGCCTTATTTTTCAGCAAGAGGAATAGAGGAGTGGGCTGTCCCATATCAAAAACAGTTCACATGTAGCTGCTGCTGGACCACAAGGTGGGTCTAAACAGGCAATCCATTCCACCACGGAACCTGGGGGCAGGGACACATTCCTCTAGCTTTTGGCAAAGATGGGGATGCAGGTCAGAAAGCTGGTCCCAAGGTTAACAAGAGTAATGCATTGTACCCTTTGACATTCTTCTATGTGTGCGTGTAATTTAACATTCTGGTGATTGCGTTGGACATCTGATGCAAACATATATGCCCTTCTCACCTTCACTCTTTCTAGTTTCTTCTGAAACTGGGGGACACTGGCTATTCGAGGACTTTGCAACACATGTTACAGAGAGGGATAAATCAAAATGCACTAAAGAAGGCTCAGAACCGGGACATGACATCAGCCTTTTCCACACAGCATGATCATCACCAACAGCCTCCATTTTCACACCAGGAAAAACAAGGCAGACAGCCAGAGAACCCATTTCAAAGGTTAAAATGCCTATTCTGACAAATTTATAAGAACCGTCATCAAGGAAAAGCTTTATGTAAATAAAACGTGATTGTCTCCAGGCACCTTGTGGTCCACAGAAACTTTAAAATATAAAGGCCAATACTAGAAAAAAATGTCATGACTTGCTGACCATCAGAGAACCAATGACCATCAGTGCACATTGAAGACCGCACAAAGCTAAGAGCAGCCCAGAGCACCATGAATGGCACATCACATCAAAAATCCAATGACAATCCTTAACGAGGTAAACATAACCTGGATTATAATGATATTATTATATATTATGTAAAGTGATTTGGTTGAGAGTAACATTAAATATCTTACTTCACATGAATTGCCAATTTAAGTAATAACATAAAATAGGACAAATAGTAAAAAAAAATCACCCTGACAGTAATGTTTTCGTTGATGATTCTCAAAGGCTTTTCAGAATCTTCAAGGGCCCTCAGGGAATTGGGGATTTGGAGGGAGATGAGAGGGAGTCACAGTATAAATATAAATTTCTTTTATGACATTAAAAATGTATAAAATAGCAAAAGGGGCTCGATTTAAACAGACCCTATGACTCTGGAAAGGGTCTTCACATACCCGTTTAACTGAGTTCCTCTAAAGGAACTCCCCACCCCAGATATGAGCTAACAGGTAACTAGAACATGAGAGTGACTGGCAAGCTGTACACAATTCAGGTGCTAGGGGTCATACTCCGTTCTTCCCTCCCCCATCACATCTGTTCTGACTTTTCCTCCTGCATATTCTCTGTCATACAAGAAAAACACAAAGCAAATCCATACTTATTATCATTCATTCCCGCACACTCACTCCTTTAAGCCCTTACAAGTTCATTTCAGTTCTTGCTCTCAACAGACATTTTACTCCTGGAGAGAACACATGCCATCTGCTAGTCCTCAAACTCTCCCCCTCGCGACAGCACCTGGCCTCATTGACAACGCCCCTGGACCACCCCGACACTGACCTTGCCTGGGTTTCTTTTGGCTCCTCTTTTATCACTAATAGTAAAATCTCGGTGTTTCTCAGGATATTGTTCTTACCTACTCCAAGTGATGAAAAGCAAAGGCTTTAGGGTCAGGCAATCCTTAGCCAAACCCAAGGACTGCCACTTACTAGCTATGGGTCCATGAGCAAGCTGATGTTTCATGCTATAGTTTTCTCATACATGTAAAGGGATAATGCACACAGTAAGAATGTCATACATATATAGGGACACTATTACATATATATGCCATGGTGACTTTATGTATTTTTAATATATATCTATTTTAAACATATATTTTTAAGTATGTACATACACACACACACACAAACACTAGGGTTATATGAGATAAATACCCCATATAGTAGCTCGAAAGCATATAACACAATGGGCATCCAATATATACTTTCTCATGTCAATCTCATGCCTTTTCATCTTATATTAAACTTTTGACCACTAGATTCTCTCACAAGTTTGAGCCCCACATCTCCAATTGTCTGGACAACTAGACAATGACTAAAATTCAGCATGTTATAAACTGAACTTACCTTACTCCTGCCCCAAACACATTTTCTTCCTTCCTATTATTAATGACATCAATATTCTCCAGGAGTGATTCCTCATCAACATTGATACCCCTTCCTCTGAGATGCCCCACCAATCCAGTCCCTGGACTTTGTCTATTCCACCTCTCAAAATGATGCTCTCCATCCTGTAACTCCCCATTCTCACTAGCATGAGACATCAGGTGCTTAATCTAACGCCATGGACCTTCACCTGGTCTTTTATTCCTCTACTTTCTATTACAAACCCTGCTGCCAGATTAAGCTTCCTAAAGCAGTTTACTTGAAAACCATGAGAGGCCCTGGTACCTATAAAATTAAATGCAAAGGCCTACAGTGGCATTCTCAGTCTCCCTACACCTGGCCCGAATCCCTTTCCAATCTTGTCTACTGCCATCGCCCATGTTCCAACAGGAGCTGCATTCCCAGAACACACACCTACTCTCCGTGTTTCTCTGATTACGCGATCCCCCATACCTGAAATGTCCTCTTCAAACATCTCCACCTGTTCAAAAACTCCATTTTAAAACCTATTGAAACCACCTTTTCAGGAAACCTTCCAGGTTCCCCACAGTTGGACATTAACTCTTCTCTAAAGTCTTGGTAGCCTTCTCTGTATCTCTCTGAGAGAGCTTATTCACCATATCTTGCAGTTACTATTGGATATTTCTTCTTTCCCTATGGACTCACTGTCTCTACTTCCTCAAATCTCACAGCATGTCTGACTCAGAGCAGGCACTCATTACAAATGGACTGAATTCATCCATAACAACTATACTTTAAGAATAAAACTTATGCAAAACTCACAAATTCTAAGGCACAACCCCAATTTGAAAATCCTTGAGAATTTCACAGTACTCTTTTCCACCAGGGAAATGCAATTTTCTGGTTTGCAAGGGAAGAAAGACTTTCAATAATATTTTTGGCTCACGAACACTTCTTTTAAAACAACATCTTAATGTATTATGTGGAAACGAAGCCAAAACATATGGATTAAGTTTCCTATAAAGTACATATGGATTTTATGAAAACAGCAAAGAGGCTAGGAGAAAATGTGATCTCCAAAGCAGATTAACTAGGGGTCTTTTTCTAACGCCAAAATTAATCTAGAGCTTTCTTGCTTTAATTATACGTTGAAAGTTTCCTCTTCTGCTTTAGCGACTTTCCTAGTCAGAGTCAACATTTTTCACATTCCTAGGGAGGAAAAATAAATAACTCAGGAAAAGAAAACATCTTCCTTCTACTGCCATTTCCCCTCTCTGTTCTCCTTCAAAGACATTACCTGGGCCTCTTCAATTCCTCTCTAGTTTCCCCTCCTTTCTGCCCCCTTATATATTATTATAATTTTTTTCTTCTTCACAAGACTATTCCTTTTGACTTTTCCTATTCTCACTTTCTCTCTCTTTTTCTTTTCGTTCTCAAACATTTACTAAGAGGAACTATGTCCTTCCCTCATCACATTCAAATCAAACATAAGAACTTTAGGTGGTATATGTGGATCAATTGTCAAGGAAACCTGTGGCTCATATGGGTACACACGTCCATATGAAGTTTTTCTGCACAACCGCCCTTGTCAGCAGAAATATCTTTCCTCATAGCAAAGCCTGAACTCTGAAGTGAAGCCCAGCTGAACAGGAACAAAGAGCTGGGAGTGAGAGCAAAAGTGGACAAGGATGAAATGGAGAGAAAAGAAGAGATAATGGGGAAATTAAGTTCTCAGAAATATTAACTAATCTGAGCTATCAGCTCCCCTCCCCCGACCCCAAGCAACCCTCTGCTTCCAGACCTAAACCTAAGCACCAAGTGAAGAATCAGAAACTCAATATCCCACCTCTTCCCTTCTTGGTTGGAAACATCAGTGCTTCAGTTCACATTGGTCGCGTTTTCTAGCCTAGCCACAGACAGGGAGAGGGGGAAAACCGAAAGCCCTCTTAGCTCAGGAAAGCTCAATCTCTGAGAGCGGGCCCAGTTTCATCTGCCATAACAATTGTAATTCGCTCACCAATGCCACTTGGAAATTCCTGTAAGATTTGTTAACAAGGTGAAAGCAGCACTATTGACTTCCCAGCAGAAAAACAATGCACTTATCTTCCCAGCTTCAAACAAGACAGGAAAATAGGAAGCTGCAACATTAAATGGAGATCCTTTTGTCCAAGAGCAAGGCCCAGAGCCAGAATTTTCACAAATAAATTGGATAAAAGTTCTCTAATTGGGATTTAATCTAATGATAGTTGCACTACTAAACATTGTTTCAAAGCTTGTAGTCTAATTATCTCTTTTTCTAAAAATTAATTGTAGCCATCATTCCATGAAGTTGTCTGGATAGCTTAGTGCACACTAATGAGGTTTAATGACAGTTTGACAGGACCACAAAAGGAGGCAGAAATTCACCACGAGCTACCCAAAAAAAGCCACAGACACTTCTTACATCCATAAACAACTGCTTTTACTATACTGGTAAAGAAAACCTCTCACCAGGTTTCAAGCTTAACTTTTCAGTGGGAACCGATATTTGCACACGCTAGGATTGTTCTGGCGTCTGCAAATCTCAAAGTTCTTGAGTCAATTGTTATTTTGAAAAATCATGTATTCCCTTGAATACAGAGAATCAAGTAACAAGATATGTCACCTAAGAGATTATTCACTTTAAACCAGGGATTCTTTGTGTGCTTTTGGTGAGGAGATTGGCCCTGAGCTAACATCTGTTGCCAATCTTCCTCCGTTTTTTTTTCTCCCCAAAGCCCCAGCACATAGCTGTATATCCTAGTTGTAGGTCACTCTAGTTCCTCTATGTGGGACACCACCTCAGCATGGCTTGATGAGTGGTGCATAGCTTCATACCCAGGATCCAAACCGGCAAAGCCCTGGCCGCCAAAGAGGACCAGGTGAACTTAACCTCTAGGCCATGGGGCTGGCTCCCAAAACCAGGGATTCTTAACCCGGAGTCTCCAGATTCGGGGAGGCATGTGAGTCCCCTGAAATTGTTAGCACAACTGTGGGGAGAGGAGGAGCTATGTGTTTTTTTCTGGGGAGACTGTGACACAGATTGACAAAAATATTTTCCCTGTGTTACGGAAATAGAATCTGAGTGAGAAATCCAAGGATAGGAATGAAGGGAGCGAGAAAGCCAAACAGTCCACAATTACATTACTGACATTCGTTTGCATCTGGATTAAATATTCCTTCCTTAAACTGGTGAGATAAGAGACTATCAAGTAAGCTTCGGGTTTATGGAACTCCAACAGAAGACAGAAGCTCAGTGAGAACATCTCAGGACCAAGCTCCTCATCACAACAACAAAACCATTAAAGAGAGAGAGAAGGGGAATCTAAGAAGATAATTGTACAGCATGCGGTGACAAGTCCAAAAACAGGTATTCCCTTAAGGAAAAAAGAGAGAGTTTTACCTTTTCATGATTTTCAATTAAAATTTCCACGACAATATTCTGAAACTTCAAATCCATGATGGCAGCAACAGTTTCTTCCTGTGGCCTCATCAGCGTTGGTCCAAACACGACTCCTAAATTTGCCACGGTCATTAGGTTCTGCTTGGAGTGATTTGAAACACTAATATTGATGAGGGAGAAAGAAAGGTCTCGGGTTAAAAGAGGGGCAATCACTGTAGAATGTACAGTATTCTGCAACTCTGTATCTCCCTAAAGACAAGAAGGCAAGAGACTCAACTGTCCGCCATGTCTGCCTCTAAAATAACTGGATCAGACATACCCTACATGAGGAGGCCCCTGCTGACCCTCCTACTTCTCTCTCTTTGACACTCTGCTCTAGCCACAGTGTCTTCATAATTCCAGGTATATGCTAAGCTTGTGTCCCTCAGAGGCCTTCATTTACTGTTTCCCTCTACTTAGAACACCCTTTCTCTTCCCAGATCATTATACTCTTGCTTCCAGGGACTACTAGACTACACAGCACCTCTTTAATAATTACCTTCACAAGCACAGAGAGCTTTGTCAGAACACCTGCACTATTACCCTTCTGGCCCAGTACCATTGTGCAGTGAACAATCCAGACAACTGTTCTCCGCAGTCCAGCCACTTAACTCGGTTCTCAACGCAGAGGTCTCATCCGCAAAGAGACCTTCCTCAGTAACCCTCTTTATAGTCCCACACCCAATATATATTATCTAACCCCTCATTCTATGTTGTCTTTTTATGACTTATCACGGGAAGTTATTTTATATTTTTATTTGCAAACTGTTTATTGTCTTTTCCCTCTTAGAAAGAAGCGACTTCATGAAAATAGGGGCTTTGTCTATCTTATTCAACCATGCATCCACTAGCACCTTAAAAAGGCACTCACTAAATAGTTGTTGACCAAATGAATGAATGGCTGTAGGACCCTTGACAGTTTCTAATAGCCTCTGGCCTTCAGTTTCTTTTTATGGTAAAATAAAGGTTCTAAAACATAGCACTCCTCAGCTTCCTCTCACTTCTACAATTCTATCATTACAGTGATCTAGGAGTCATTTATATTTGAAGAACGGGTTAATTTCTCCACTGAATTTAGCTTTTCCTTAGTTTTTAAGGAGGCAGTAAAAAGAATAGAATAGATCTGATGAAATAACTACCTATTTCTAAAATAAACAAACTTAACGGACATGTCCAAACTTAGAGTTAGGTAGGTATGAAAACAAGCTAAATTTGCTAACAGACTTATAATCACATTTCCAGAATCTGTGTACAGGGAAATGTATAATATTCTCTTCTCTTCAAATCAAACCCCAAGTTGCTGGCAGTGATGTTAAGCAAATAATTATACGACTTCATGAAAGCATCATATTTCAACACTCTTGTCCAAAACACACACAATGAGTCAAACGTCCAGCCTGCCCTTCCAGGTGTGGTCCCTGGTATTGTGGACACAGCCCCAGTTCCAACCGTTACAAATCCAAGAAGACCACATAGCACTGAGGGCAAAAGGAAGAAAGCTAGGAAGAAAGAGAGGCTTACTTTGTTAAGTGTTTCACCAAAATATCCAACATTTCTTTATTTTTCTCCGGCAGTTTGTGTACCAAGAAATGGATAGCATTAACACGAGATTCTGGGCTGCCACTTTCTTTAAAAAAAGAAAAAAACAATTAGAAGGGTTTTGGAATCAAATATATTCCTAAAAATCAACAATTACAACAGCTCATCTGTTCAACTCTTCAAACCGAGAATTTAAACACATTTTGCCACCTTTCGAAGGAAAAGAAAATCCATCCTTCTCCCTATTCTTAATCTTCTGTGCCTCCCCTATGAGGTAATTTCAGGGTGGCTGCAATTAGGCTTTCCCTCGGTTGACATTTAAGAACAGAGAGCTGCTGTGGCTTCTCCTTCTAGCACGCTGCACTTCCAGTCTGCTCATCGCTACATGGAGCCTAGTCACTGGGTCACTGCCCCACAATGGAACGCAAATAAAACACCAGCACATAGATTATTCCCTGATATAGGCTGACTTTTAACCTTCAAAAAGATATTTGAAGTTCTAATCCTAAGTATCTCAAAATGTGACTGTTTTAGAAGGTACCCAGGATTTATTTTAATCTGCTATGGTAAGACACACAGACTTGGAAATGACTGTCATGAAGGAAGATGTTTATACCCACAGAGCCCCACAAACAGGAGGCACAGCAAGCCATGCAGGGTCGCACAGGGAAGCACTAGGGCCAGCTAGGAGGCAGAGGGAACAAGGGGAAAACGTGGGCAAGAGGCTTCACTGTGGTTTCCAGGTGAATGAACAGGTGAGGCAGGGTAAGCAGGCTTAGGACTGGCTGGTTTGAATTACTGCAGCATGCTCTGGGGGATAAGGGCTGCCCTGAGTTGCCTGGGACCTGGCCATGGGAGGACTAGGGCAAGAGAGTATTGGCCTGGAGTGAAAGAGCCCAAAAGAGGGGGTCAGGGGAGGGAAAGCGGGCTCTGAATTGGTTAGTTGGCATATGAAAAGTGCTCAGGTTTATCTCTAGGAATTAGCCTCAGGAGGGGTGGCCTTCCCAGGTTCAGTAAGGCCCCAGATGTCAAAACACCAGAATGAAAAGACATGCTGAACACAGTGCCCTTATTTGAGAATAAGCTCACTGCAGAAGGCATTAGTTAAGATGAGATCATACTGGAATAGGGTGGTCCTTTAATTCAATATGACTAGTACCCTTAACAGAAAACAAAGAAGAGGGAAGATGTGAAGACAGATACAGGGGAGAGTGACAGGTGACAAGGAAAGCAGAGATTGGAGTGATGTGTTTACAAGTCAAGAAATGCCAAGGATTGCCAAGAACCACCAGAAGCTGGAAGAGGCAAGGAAGGATCCTTGCTAAGAGCCTTCAAAGGGAGCACAGCCCCACCGACATCAACTTTATGTTGTCTTATGCCATTCAGGCTGTGGAACTTGGTTACAGCAGCCCTGGGGAACCAACACATTCGCTTTATCCATTAAGCTTTGGAATTAATTATCACCAGCCATGGGTCTTAATAACCATGTACCCAAATTCCCTTTATTGTGTTTTTCATAGAAAATTCTCAAACAAATCAATAAAATGCTTACTATTAAAGATTATACTGGAGGTTTCAGGGGTATCAAAGAAGGAACTGATGAGAATTAAGTGCTCAGTTTATTGTAGCAGAAAGGATGGTAGCAAACCACTTTCGAGGTGCACAGAGCTAGCAGGAGAAGCTCAGGAAGGTTCCACATGATGGGCAACATCTGAATTGGGTCTTGAAGCACCAGGAAGATTTCAAGGAAGGGACAAAACTGAGGGGGTGAGGGACACATTCCAGATTCAGCAAACAGTATGAGGAAAGACATAGCCTATTCAGAGACAGCACCTCAGGTTTACAGAAGTGTAGCCAGAGGCCAAACTCTGGTCTGTAAAAAGGCTGATTTGAAGAAATTTGTCTTTACTGTTGGCTTCTAAATTAGTCACTGAAAGTAAAGCAAGGAAGGGATGTGAATAGAGTTACATTAGGGAAAGATACACTTGACAATTTTTGGAGGATGGATCAGAATGAGGAAAAGTGCAACTTAGCAGGGAAATGCTATTTGGGCAAGAAGTAGTAATAAGGCAGGAAGGGAGCTGGGTGGTAGAACTACAAATAAGGAAACAGAGCAAAGCAGTACAGCCTCCAATCAGAGACTGGAATCACCGCTTCCCACTAACATCTAAGCGCCCTTGAGCAAGTTACCTAACCTCTCTGGGCCTCAGTACTGTTATCTTCATTTTACAGATGAGGAAACTATCTCAAAAGGCCATTATGAGATTGAGTGAGGTAGCATATATACAGCATCTAGCCCCAGTGGCTGGCACATATAGGCACTCCATCACTGTTAGCCAGCATTACTGCTGTTGTTTATATTACTCTTATGTGACAGCTACTATGGAAGAAGAATTGACAGGATTTAGCCACAGACTGGCTATGGGTGAGAAGGAAGAAGGCAAAGATGACCAATGTTTCATGTCTGGGTTATGAAATAGTATGGTCAGTTTCACTGACAGATGGGAGCACAGGAGGCAAAGCTGGTTTGAGGAGGAAGATGATGGTGGAAGTGATCTTCAAGGGCTTATATCTAGCAGGTAGTTGGGAACAGCAGGAGGCTTTAGAGATGAAGGTGGCAATGTTCTCTGAAGGGTGTCACCTCCAGCACATGGCTCAGGCTGCCCAACTATTTCAGGAAGCTAACAGAGGGCATTGTGGGGAAAAGAGCTCCAAAGGCATACAGGGGAGATGCCAACTGCCCGCTCAGCAAAGCAGAGAAGGAGGAAGAGGCTGGAGGACCAGGGAGGTTCAATGTCATCAGAAAGTCCAGTGTGAAGAAACCTGCAAAAAGCGGGTAGCCAGTACTATTGAGAGTTAAGGCGAGACTGAGGAATAGAAAGACTGGGAGAAGGGGCCTAGACACCTCTAAATTTACCTTTTTACTAAAACAGGGAGATTAAAGAGCGAGCTACCCAGGAGGACGAGGGGAATGGCATTTCAGACCACTCGTTCAAAAGTCAAGAAACTGAAGGAAGGTAAAGCAGATCAAGAAAGGGCAATTTGTGTTATCAAAATAATAGTTTTATTTTTTCCTTATTAAAATATTGAATATCTGCTCTGATAAAATTTTAGGAAACATAGATAAAATTGAGAATTTTAAAAAGTCACTAAAAATCTGAAATATACATAGTTGAGAAAAAACATACAATCAGACTATAAAGAACTCCTACAAATCAATCAGAAGAGAGAGAGAGAGAACCCAAAAAAAAGTAAAACAGGCTAAAGACTGGAACAAGAGCTTCATGAAAGAGGATATCCCTATGACCAATAGATGGACGAAAAAGTGCTAAGCCTTGTTAGTTATCAGGGAAAAAGAATTAAAACCACAATAAGAGACTACTATTCGCCTATCAGAATAGCTGTGAATGAACAGTAAGCTTTGGCAAGAATATGAAGCAACTGGAACTGTCACACACACTAACTGGGTGGGAATAATTAAACGGTACAACCACTTTGGAGAACTCTTTGGCAATATCTACTAAAGCTGAACAAACACATACTCCAAGACCCCAAAATTCTACTCATATAACCAAGAGAAATGGACATAAACGTTCCGTAAAAAACACGCACTAGAATGTTCTTGGTAATAGTCCGAAACTGAAACAACTCAAGTGTCTATCAACAGTAGAATAGACAGATTGTAGTACATTCATACATGGAAAACTGTACTGCAGTGAGAGTGAATGAACTACTGATTCTCTCCATATGGATGAATCTCCTAAGAGGAGCAAAAGAAGCCAGACGCAAAAGAGAATATTCTGTATTATTCCATTCATATAAAATTCAAATGCAGCAACCCTAACCTATGATGTGAGAAGTCAGGAAAGTGCTCACGTGTCACGGGGATGGATAGCGACCGTCTGGGTGTGATGAAGGGCTTCTGGGGTTCTGAGAATGTTCTATTTCTTGATCTGGAGGCGGATTACATGGCTATCTTCACTTTGTGAAAATTCATTAAGCTGTACATTTATTTGTGCATATTTCTGTTGTTTCAACAAAAATTTCACTTAAATTAAAATTACCCATAACAAATCCCACCTTAAGATAAGCTAGTAAATTTTAGGTTTAATCCTTTCTGAGTTTTCCTTCCTTTCTTTGTAATGAAATGTTCAAACAGCCTAGTTCATTTACTATATCATGGACATCCCTCCACATCATTAAATACAGCTCCATGTCATCAATTTTATGAACATTTAAGGTTGTGTCCAATGTTTGTAAAGTTAAGTTTGTTCCAGGTCACATTTCCAATAGCAGTGTTTGAGATTGAGGAATGAAATTTTTATAACACAAGACACAGTTGTTGCTAAAGAAGTAAAAGGCCACGAAATGAAAAGGCATATGATAAAGCAGAACACAAATAATGAGATCATACTACCAAATAAAAGACTCTTTGATACAGACTACATTTGTCATTGGAAAGAAAGGTACAACTATCTAAAGAGTTAGGTGATCAATTACAACCAAGGGTTTAATCTGGAGTTAAAACCAAGATAATGCCTTATTAAATCAATGCTGAAGAAAAAGGAAAGCAATGAAAATATAACAACATTTTCAATCCACAGCTTTGACTTTAAACATAAAATTAAAGCAGAGACTATGAGAAATAGTCAAAAATTACAAAAGAATAAAAGGCTAACTGCCTACGATAAGAATTTTGTACATTCAAAAATTGAAAGGCTTTGAAAACTCTGTACTAAAAAGCTACTTCTAACTCGTGTCCTTCTTGTCATTAATAATCATCTTTCTCCCAAGAAAACCTAATTTTAATACTTTTGGATTTATTACTTATTCAGAAACACAAGCTAGAGAAATAGTTCCTCATCCTCTAAGGACAATGTTCTTCATTTCTAAAAATATTAAAACCAGTTTTGAAAAACAGAGTCAAAGCCTTCCACTTCATTTCCTGAGGCCCTCTCCCACCAGTCCACTCCCACCTCATTTGAAATCACACAGATTTTTTGCATGTCCGCTCTTTCCCTCTTCTTCCAAAAAGAAGAATTTTGGACGTAAGGCTTTTAAAGTGAAACTACTTTTTTCTCCATTTTGTTTTATTCTGACATTAATCAGAGCTTTCCATTAATGGGCATTTCCATATGGCTACAACATAATAACTTTCAGGTACTCAAAAACATTTTTCTAAGACAAATTATCTTCAGTTGGTTATGCTATATGCATTTCATTATAATTTAATTGATATAAATTACAAAGAATGAAAGGCATAATTTTTTTAAATCTAGGATACTGAATTAATTATAACACCAAATTCCTGACATATGCCAGGAAATTTGGAGTTTACTGTAACAGCAAAAGCATTTTTAATTGTGAAACTATAAATCAGCATCCACAACACTTAATGTCTATCTGCTTACGATGCTGTGCCAACTAACAGAGACTAAAAAAGAGATGATCATACCTTACGGGAGCTCATCAAAGATACACAGGCAGATAAATGTTAAATTATTTCAATATTTAAATGCCATTAAGTCAATAACACTGTAATTTTAGGAAAGCATTAGCAGTAACCATCCAAGCACTTCTCAAGGGACAAAAGCTTCAGTCAACAGACATCAAGCCTTCCAGTTCTTCTGTGGGAGACCCTATCTACTGGGAAATGTAGACATCAAGCTAAAATAGCTCGATGTCATTAACCATTCAATCCTTTAATTTCCAGGTTTGAGTCCTTCCCCATCAAGACCACATAATTTTGTGTTGCTTCCTATGCAGGTTAACCAACAAGGAAAGACCCTTCTGCTTAGGCAAATGCCAGTGCCCTGGATCCTATAATAGTTATATTTGTTATCATAAATGACTAAAGAACTTGGTGCTTATGACCTTGCTTCCCAGGTAACTTAATCACAGGAAGAAAACATACTGAACATAGCAAGACAAGCGTCCTGGTTCGGGTGACAGAAATTTCTTATGTGATGCCCTATTAGGCACCCAGGCTTCAGTTGTCCTTCTCAAAGTAAGGCTGACATGAGTCCAACCCTGAAGCATGGGTCAATTCTTACCAATACATACGGACTCGGAGCCTGAAATGCTGAGAGATAAACCATAGACTACAACATTGTCAAAGGTAATAAACGCCACCCAGTAATGCATCCAGGTAGCTGCCTACCAGCCCTCCCCAGGTGGGCACAATCTTTTGCACTCCTGCACAGACCACGTAAACTGCGTTTTCATCTTACTAATTTCTATACTAAAAGCTCCTTATATTCTCTCACAAGATGGATGGTGGGAAATAATAAGAAATACATATATATTGGTTTCTGCTCCCAGTTCCTGACACAGAGCTCCTAAAACCCTTGTAAACAGGGGCACTCAGAGAATCTTTTGTTCTAATATTTAGTCTTTGACTTCAGTTCCTGACACAGAGCTCCTAAGACCTCTAGAAATTCCTGAGTGAGAGGAGCATCTGACACCAACCTCCTAAATCCCTTGCAATTTCCTGGGTGATAAGAATGCCTTTTGTTCTAATGAGGTGACTTTTAGTGGGCTCCTAGATGGGGGCCTGGTTACCAGAAAAACCAAGACATGAATAGAAGCTTAGAATTCTCAGATCCAAATCCCCATTTTCTGGAGAGGGGAGAGGGGCTGGAAAACGGAGTTAATAATCATGCCTACATGATGAAGCCTCCATAAATATCCCAATAATACAAGGTTCAGAGAACTTCCGGGTGGATGAACATGTTTACGTGCCAAAAGGCTGGCACACCCCAATTCCACAGGGACAAAAGATCCCATGCTCAGGACCCTTCCAGACGTCACCCTATGCTTCTCTTCATCTGGCTGTTCATCTGTATCCTTTATCATGTCCTTTATTATATAATAATCTGGTAAATGTTAAGTGTGTATTTCTCTGAGTTCTATGAGCCATTCCAGCAAAAGATGATATCCAAGGTGGGGACTGTGGGAATGCTGATTTATAGCCAGTCAGAAGTACAGGGGACAACCTGGGATTTGCAACTGGTATATGAAGTGGGTGGCAGTCTTGTGGGACTGAGTCCTTAATTTGTGGGATCTGATGCTGACTGTAAGTAGATAGAATCAGAACTGAACTGAATGGTAGGACACTCAGTTGGTGTCAAAGAATTGGATGGTATGGGGGAAAAAAATCGACATATTTGATGACCGTGTCAAAAGTGAAGTATTGTGCATGTCAGCAAAGGAGAAACCCAGGAGTGGTCTCCATAAATGGATGGTCTCTAGTTCCTTTTAGCAATTTTATCTTACTCTCTGAGCTGAGAGTGTTTAGTTAACGCTCTTGATATTCTCAAAGAAAAAAAATTTTTTTCATTTCCTAAAGCATTCAACCTTGAACACCAAGTCAGGAAACTGATATTTTTTTTTAGAATGAAGAACAAAAAAAATTTGCCTCTTGTGGTGACAAAGAAAAAAAGTTTATATTTATATATAAACTCCAGAAATTAACTCACAGGTTCTCCACAGACCCCTATAGGAAAGAAACTGATGAGAGAAAATGAAGGGACCCAGGAGAAACCTCCAGAGAACTCTCAAGCAGGAAGGATAGAAGAGACAATCCCAACACCACAGAACAGATGGAAACCACCGCACACGATGGAAAAGAATCAAAAATTAGTTTCCATGCTGGTGTGAGAGGCGGTACAAAGATTCAGATGCTTGATGCTTGATAATTTTAGCAGTCAGCTCAGCCACAGACACTTCAGCAAAACAAGGTAATCTCTGCTATTGTTAACGGAAAAAGATAGCTTATTCAAAAGGAGAGACTAATTCTGGTCACTTGATTTCTGCAACTATTTTACGCAATACTTGAAAGTAAATATGCAAAAGAGGAGAGGATCTGCTCCACACTCTTTCCTAAGAGAAGCACAGTGAGTACACAGAAGGGTACTCACAAGAGAGTCAAATAAAAAATTAAAGGCTACAATGGCAATGTTGGCCTATAAAATACACACATTTAATACAGGTACTTTTTCTCATTAAATAAGGTAACTAAAGGCCCCATTCCAACCACAAGTCCACTTAGATGCAAATACATGCCAATAATTATAGCAGCTACAGTATTTCTTTAGAATGGGCCTGTTATTCAAATCATTGGGAAGCAAAACACAAGGTACTAGTTTAGAAGATGATGATCCCTTCTGAATTTATAGAATCTTTCCCACCACATTGTTCAAGGATAGCCTCGACAGACTTTAAACTCATTTCCCACCACCATGGACTTCATTACCACTTGTTAAGTTCTTATCTCTTAGGGTGACTTCATCTGGTAAAATGCATTGATATTAGAATTTCAAACACAAGTGGCTTCAGTTACAAGTTACTAATTTGTGGTAATTTAAAACCTTATTCCATAATCACCTTATCTTCCTCCAATTCTCAAAGGATTCTAGATTAAAATTGGCACTCTTCTGCTTTTTCCAGTCTCCAAGGCGAACAACATGAAACAATTGTCCTCCAACTAGAGTTTAATTTCTCTTTCTCTGGTTTGCCAAAAATGCCACAGGGAAGAAATCAAAACAACTAAGCATTTGCTCGAGTTTTTGCCAAGAAAACTTTCCCCCACTTCCTTGATCACACAAATTCTCTTCTTTAAAAAAATCCTCTTCCACATGAAAACAAAAGTGAATGGAACCATATTTCTGCCTTTTCCAAAAGCCTATTTTTGATGTGTAGTCTAACTGGGCCTACACATTGCTTCTTTCGGCAACGTACTAGGAAGCTTTACACTGGCTGGAGCAAAGACCTCACAAGAAGATAACACTTAAAGCAATGTTCGGGCAGCAGTAACACAGGACCCAAAGGGATTGCTCTAAGTTTTACAACAGATTAAACTATGGAATACATCCAAGGGAAAAAAATAAAAGAAAATGAAAATACAATTACAGCTACTGTCAGTGCACCTGTGAAAACCAATACTGCAGGTTTTAGCCAGGGGAACTGAGGTTTGGAGTTTTAAATAAAGACGACTATAACCTGGCAAGTTACTTAACATGTCTCAACCGTCATTCCCTTAACTATTAAATATCTAACACCATTTCAGAAGACTGTGATGATTAAACAACATGTGTTGAATATTAAAACTGAGGTGTATGATAACAGAAAATAAGAAAGCTTCAAATGAATGTGACTCACAAAAAAATTTAATCACAAATTAAAATTGTGCCAACTATAGGCCTTTTTCATTTAACATTTTATCACATATAATTCACTCTCTTTCAAATATCGTGTGGGCTTTTGGCATTATCTCACAATATTCCTTCTGCCTGTAATTTCCATCTAAATATCCTTCCATGTGAAGCTATTTCCAACCTGCTAATCTCTCCAAATCTGTTAATCTCCCAACCTTCTGCAAGTTAAATATTTCTTGTTGCACAGCATTTTGCTCAAGCCATTATATATTTCATGCTATAGAGAGAGGTGTTTATGCCCCAATATTTGCCAGAGAATTGGCTCCTGGAGGCAGAAATCCTTTCGTAGCTCTACATATCCAGTATCCACAAGTGCCCAGCACACAGTAGGCAGTAAATAAATATTTGTGAAAGAATGAATGAATATAGTAACGATCCCTTTTCACCTTCTAAAAGGAGAAAGAAACCAAACATCTTCTAAAGTGATTTCTATTTTTAGCACAGATTACGACATTAAGTTAAATTTTTCGTGTGGAAATTTTAGTTTATACACACTATCAACCACAAAACTGTTTCTATGCATCTCTATATAGTACTTACTGGCTGGAACAATGAAATCTCCATGTAACTCATAGGTCATAAGAGGCTCCGGAAGACTCCTGTATGAAAAGGACAGCTCAGAATTACCAGATGAATCCGCACAGGGCATCTCTCTTTCCTTTCATTTTTTATAAAAGGATATTAAATATGTTGTGCTTTTCTTAGTTAACGTGTAAAACTTCCCTAGGAAATACTATTACATATCAAAAAGATTCATAATTCAAGTCAATTACTTTATTAAGTGCTATCTGCACCAGGCACTATCAAAGTTGAAGCAGCCGCAAATCCCTATCAGATCTAAGCACAAAGAATTTCACATTAAATCTTGGAAAAGTAACTTTACAAACATCAGATTTTATATATAAAATTTCCTTCCACACATTATCTTATTTAAAGTCAAACATTCTATGCAACCAAATATAAGCATAAAATTTTGCAAATCACCTCTAGGATATTAACTGAAGATGCCACAAAAAATATATGGAAAAGATTAAACAAACTTAAAGAAATCAAATCCTCTCTTCTGACAACTCTATTATAAAAGTGCAATATCCATTTTTAGTTACAACTATGAAACAATAAAAGAGAGATACGAAATAAAATTGATGACAACTTAAAAAATATCCACATCATTTTAGTCTTCTACAAAACAGATTATCTAAATGGTAGTATATTTTTTCCTGTGGTCAACAGAATGCTACAGTTCAGTCAACCTTTACACGTATCTTAAATTTTAAAAGAGCAAATCTCTGAACTCTATACATAAACACTTAAAGAACGCTGAGACAAGTATCAATCTGTACAGCCTTTCTGGAGGACAATCTGGCAAGATATTGAAAACCTTTACATGGTTTAAAACATGTAACCCAGAAACTTTTCCTCGAATATTTGAAAAAAAAAATCAAAGATACACATATAAAAAAATTTAAAACATATGCAAAAGCCAAGAAAAATGGCAGGGATAAAGGAGGTCATTTCATATTGATATAGAGGTTAATTCATCACGAAGACATAACAATCCTAAACGTTAATGGATCTAATAACAGGAGCTTCAAAATATATGAAGCAAAAATTGATGGAACTATGGGGCCGGCCCGGTGGTGCAGCAGTTACGTGCACATGTTCCACTTCGGCGGCCCGGGGTTCACTGCTTCTGATCCCAGGTGTGGACATGGCACCGCTCAGCACGCCATGCTGTGGTAGGCGTCCCACGTATCAAGTAGAGGAAGATGGGTATGGATGTTAGCTCAGGGCCAGTCTCCCTCAGCGAAAAGAGGAGGACTGGCAGCAGTTAGCTCAGGGCTAATCTTCCTCAAAAAAAAAAAAAAAAAAATTGATGGAACTACATAGAGAAACAGACAAATCCACAACTATGGTCAGAGATTTACATAACTCTCAGGCTCAATAAGTGATAGAACAAGTATACAGAAAATCAGCTGGGACACAGAAGATCTGAACACAGCTATCAACCAAATTGACCTAACTGGTGTGTCCTTCACCTAAATGACACTCCATCTAAAAGCAACAGAAAACACATTCTTTCCCAGTGCACATGGAACATTAATCAAGATAAACCATGTTCTGGACCACGAAACAAATCTCAATAAATTTAAAAGGGTTCAATTTATACAGGTTATTTCTCTGATTACAATAAAAATTAAATTAGAAATCAGTAACGGGGAGACATCTGGAAAACCCCAAAGAAAGGGAAATTAGAAAGTATTTTGAAATGAATGAAAATAAAAATACAACATACCAGAATTTAAGGGATGTTAATAAAGCATATTTGGGGGGTAAATTTATACCACTAAACACCTATACCAGAAAAGAAGAAAGGTCTTAAAACAATGACTCCACTTTCCACCTTCAAGAGCCAGGAAAAAAAAGTAAATTAAACCCAAAAGAAGTGGAAGAGCAGGAAAAAATAAAGATCAGAGCAGAAATCAATGAAATAGAGAAAATAAATGAATCCAAAATGAGTTCTTTGAGATAATCAATAAAATTGGTAAATCTAGCCAGAATAATCTAGCTAGGAAATAAAAGAGAGAAAACACAAATTACTAATGTCAGGAATGATACAGGTGACTGCAGAATCACTGCGGGCTCTAAAGGTATTAAAAAGAGAATTAGAGAATGTTATGAACAATTTTATGCCCAAATTGAACAGTTCAGATGAAATGGACAAACATCTTGCAGACACAAACTACCAAAGCTCACTCCAGAAGAAATAGGTAACCTGAGTAGTCCTACGTCTATTAGAGAAACTGAATTTGTAGTTCAAGCTCTTGCCAGTAAGAAAACTCGAGGCCAAGATGGCTTCACTGGTGAATTCCACCAAACAATTAAAGAATAAATACCAATTCTCTACAAATTTTCCCAGAAAATATAAGAGGGAATAATTTTTAACTTATTCTTTGATGTCAGCATTACCCTAGTACCAAAATTAAAGACATTACAAGAAAATTACAGACCAATATTACTCATGAATATAGATGCAAATATTCTAAATAAAATGTTGGCCACTCAAATTCAACAAGATAAAAATGAGGATAATACATCATGACCAACTTGGGTTTATCAAAGAAATGCAACACTGCCTTAATATTCAAGAAAAATCAATGCAATTCACCATACTAGCAAACTAAAAAACAAAAACAAAACTGTATGATCATCTGAATAGACAATTCAGGGAAGAAAGGAAGTTCCTCCCACAAAAGGTATTGAAATAACTGGACATCCACATTCAAAAGTGAACTTGGATCCATATCTTACACAAAAAATCAACTCAAAATAGATAATAACCTAAAACTATAAAACTTCTCAAAGAAAATGCAAAAGAAAACCTTTGTCACTTTGGATTAGGCCAAGATTTCTTGGTACATTAACAAAAATACCGTCCGTAAAAAGAGAATTGATAAATTGGACTTAAAATTTAAAAATGCTTTGTGAAAGACACTATAAAGAGAATGAAAAGACAAGTCACAGGCTGAAGAAAACATTTGCAAGGCACATATCTGAGAAAGGACTTGTATCCTAAATATACAAAAAATAACACAACAATAAGGGGACAAATAACCTAATTTTTTTAATTGCGTGAAAGACACGGACACTTCACCCAAGAAGATATATGGATGGCAAATAAACACATTAAAAAAAGTTTAACATTATTAGTCATTATGGAAGTGCAAATTAAAAGCACAAGGAGATATCACCATACACCTGTTAGAATGGCTAAAATTAAGAAGACAGACCATATCAAGAGTCGACAAGGATGTAGAGGAGATGGAACTTTTGTACATTCTTGGTGGGAATGTAAAGTACAAACACTTTGGAAAAAACAGTTTGTCAGTTTCCCAAAAAATTGAATATACACCTACCATACAACCCAGACATTACACTCCTAGGATTTATCCAAGGGAAATGAAAACCTAGGTTCACTCAGAGATTTGTACACAAGCATTATTTGTAATAGCCAAAAGCTACAAATAATCCAAATATCGATCAACAAGTGAATGGATAAACAATAAATTTGTGGTGTACTCATATAATGGAACACTAGTAAGCACCAAGAAGGAATGAACTATTGGTACTTGCCACTACATAGCGAACCTCTAATTATGCTGAGTGAAAGAATCTAGATTTTAAAAGAGAGAGAGAGAGAGTACATACTGCATTATTCCATTTACATGAAATTATAGGAAATGTGAATTAACGTATAGTGATAGAAAGCTGACCAGCGGTTTGCCTATGGTTAGGGAAACAAAAAGGGAAGGGTGGGAGAGAGGGATTTCAAAGAGGCATGAGGAAACTTTAGGGGGTGATGGATAGGTTCACTATCTTGACTGTGGTGATGGCTTCACAGATGTATGCATATGTCAAACTTATCCAAATGTACACTCTAAATAGGTATTCTACTATATGCCAATTACACTTCAACAAAACTGCTTGAAAAACAAAAAGTTGCAAAAATATGTTTATAGGTTATGTTCCCTACATACAGAGTTTTTTACTGAATAAATTTGACACGTAACGTCATGTAAGTTTAAGATGTACAGTACATTACTTTGACATATTTATATATTGTAACATGATTGCCAATGTAACGATATTCATCACATTACATAATTACAGTACAATATTATTGTCTGTATTCAATATACTGTGCATTAGATCTCTATGGCTTATTTACTACGCATTACAAGTTTGTCACCTTAAACAGCATCAATCTTACGCCCTCCATCCTCTGGTAGCCACAATTTTACCTCACATACAATTTATGATGCCACAGGACGCACACACAAAATGACAACTGTAGGCAACGAAACCAAAACTTAAAGCCCTAGTGAAGAATAATCCGTTCTCTCATTTCTCCTCTCCCTCTCCTTCATCCCCTACACGCTAATTTAAAGAAGAAAAATAAAATTAATTACATCACAGCCTAAATACAGAGAAAGAAGGGGCAATCAGAAGTAGAGTTTTGGGTTTGTTTCAAAATACGGACAAGCAGGAAGTAGCAAAGAAGAAAAACGGTTATCTGGCAGAAAATGAAAGTTAAAGGGTGCTGAAAAGAAAAGTAGGAAAATTGAGAACACTTAGAAAAACCATAGAGAGCACTGTTTTTCCAATAAAAATAAATTTGTATCTAAATCTCTTCTACGAGCTACTTATATCATTGCCATATGCCTAGCTAGGCAAGGCAGCATAAAAAATAAGTATTAAATACTGTTAATGGTAGGGAAGCAGTAATAACAATGACAAGTTGCCCAAACAAAATTTATTACACTGAGTCATCATCTCTCTCAACTTCCCATCCAATATGTTTTGAGCTACCTCTCTTTGCCACCTGTTGGGCTCTGCCTGGGGATATAAAGCATAATATTTACCTAAGCTGGCATTTTCCTCCCCAAAAGTTGCATTCCAATTTCCAGGCTTTAAAAGTTTCTTGCAGGTAAAAATCATTTAACTAAAAACCTTATAAAATAGCTCATTTGTCCCCTCTCAATCAGAAACTTGTAAAGAACACATTGCTGGAAATCAAAATTATGGTCTGGATAGGAAATCAATCAGATGGCTGATATTCAGCTCTCTAAAAACACTCAAAACTCTCTAAAAACTCAAGTTAGTAGAAGAAAAGGCAGATGTCATACGTATGTCCACTGTGCATCTTTTTCTTTCTCCCAGACCCTGGAGATTTTGCTTATTATTTGGGGGGTTTGGCTATTTCCCTTCTTCCACCTCCAACTTCCTATCTAATAAGGTGGCTGGGTTATTTGCAGCGAGATGAATTCAAAGGTAATAGCTTTTTTGGTGAGACAAGCTATGTTCAGCTTCATGCTATGGTGCCATAAGTGATGGAGCTGGGATTCCAACTCAGCAGGCTGGCTCCAGAGGCCATGCTCTTGACCATCACACTGTATCACCTCTTGTGCTGAAAGAAATACACTCACTTGGGCTATAACCGAGTAGCCAAAATGGAGGTAAACAAAACCTCAGTTTTCTCCCATTTGGTGCATGACCAGAAAAAGTGTCAATTTAATCCTAATTACTGCATTTTCAGTTGCTAAAAATAACATAGGGGAAAAGAACAGCAACCTAACTTTCAAATCTCCCAAGGCATCTGCCATTTTATGATAATCACTTTATCACATTCAAGCAGAATGCGTATATTGTTAGGAATGAAGTTATATAATAATAGAATCTCATAAATGTTGCTCTGTTGGCAATGTTTGCTTAAAAGTGGAATTCAATAGGATGAAGCAAGCAACGTAATGAGAAAAAGGCAGAAAGCAACACAAGACCAGAGGCAACGAGGTCCTAGCTTCAGAGTTCAAGAACCAAAAAGAAATAGTATGTATTGAATAAAAAGATCCTCTGGTTTATTAAACTAATCTCTTGCCCCCACCCAATGAAAAATAGAACCATGTGGAGCAGGAAAAAGAAACAACATGTAATTTACAACAAAAGAACTGGATTTTTGTCCCTATTTTCCCACCGATATCTGAGTCACCTTGGTCAATCCCTTTAATTATACTAGGCATGAGTTTACCAAACAGTAAAATGGGTTTAAAGCTACCTCCTAGAGTGGCAGCATCCTCTACTGGTCACGTTACCATATGCAATTCATTGCATTTTTATATCCCTCACTCATTCTTTCCTTCATCCATCCAATACAGGCTTTCTCAACCTCAGCACTAATGACATTTTGGACATTTGGGGGAAGGGCGGGCTGTGTTACGCATTGTAGCATGTTTAGCAGCCCATCCCTGCTCTCCACTCATTAGATGCCAGTGGCACCCCCTCTTCAGCAATCCTGACAACCAAAAATGTTTCCAGATATTGCCAAATAGCCACTGGGAGGGGGGCAAAATCATCCCCAACTGAGAACCACTGCTCTCACATTTGAGTGACAGGTATAGCTCTAGATGCTGGGGACACTGCAATGAACAAGACACATAAAATGTCTATCTTCAGGAACCTTACATCCTGATGCCAGGGTGGGAGCTAACGAGATTCACTTTTACTATAATTCTCATCCAAACTAGTTAGTCACTCTCAGTGGCAAATGAGGCATAAACATGTAGATTCAGCTTTAATTTCACCCCTTTACAGACTACTGATAATAATAATGTACTTAACAGCTTAAGAAAAAATTTTAAACAGTAGCTAAAAATATCTTTTTTAAATAAAATCCTTGAAAATAGGTAACACACACCTAAACCCACTAATAAATTTTAATTTCATTATAAAGTGGGACACCCAGACAACACAGGCCTCCTGCTGTAATAGCCACAAAGAACACAGCACCACTATAATGTATCCTTGCGACAAACAAATAACAAAACCTAACCTGAAACTAATAAAGGCCGTAGATTTAACTTTTAGTTTACAGGAAAAATGATAGATAACAGAGAAACAGGTTAAATGACCCCATGAGGCTTCAACCAGCCATATTCTACGTAAAAAATGACTCAGGTTCGTCAACAAATAAATGTGGGAGGGGAGCGGCTGAGGGAGGGGACCCTACAGATGAAAAGCAACTTAAAAGATATCAGCTAAACGAAATTTGTCAACATTGTTTAAATCCTCTAGTGATTAAATCAAATATAAACAGACTTTTTTGAAAAGAAATCAGTAAAAATGGAACATAGACTGAGTACTGGATGATATTAATTTTGCTAGGTATGATCATTATATTCTTTTTGTCTTTTCTACATTGTCTCTTTCTTAAAGTCCTTATCTTTTTGGAGATACTCAAGTATTTACGGGTGCAGCAATATGATGTTTTGGAAAGTCCTTAAAGTCTTATCCTAAAAAAGTGGCAGTAGGGAGATAGATGAAACAGCAGCAGCAGAATGTTGGTAACTGACTAAGCAGGATAATGGGGTCGTGAGGATTCACGACGCTCATCTCTGGTTTTACATATTTGAAATTTTTCAAATAAACATTTTTAAAGTATAAAATATATACGTTGATTCTAATGTGTTCATTGGAACCCAAATACTATTTACCTGAAAAACAAGCGTATTTGTTGGTTACAAAGGGAGTCTAAACCCTAAATAAAAGATTCAATAAATTCAACCAGCAGCCTTCTTCCTCACTATTTTATAGCGTTTAATTCCTAAAACTCACATCTACAATAGACATCTATTTCAAAACCTGAGTAAGTCTATTCCAGTTCTGTCCTGTTGTTAATTTACTAACAACGGATGTTCATCCGCTACTTACCTCACTTTCTGGGATATCATTACATACCTCCTAATCGTTCTCCTTTTTCATAAGATTTAATTAACTATTGAGATTTATGTGCAGAGTCCACATCCATTGTGTTAGAAACGCAAACAATGCACTCTTCCCTCTGGTCCTGAGAGGAGCTTACCTCAAATACTGTTTTAAGGCACTTGTGATTGTCTTCACTTCCCAGTCTATGGAATTCTCCAGGTCCACCTCATTACATGTTTTTACATCTATTGAGCAAGCAAAAAAGAAAATATAATTAAAACCTTGACCCTTCAAAGGTCCACTTGCCTGACTTACAAAGCTTCCATTTTCAAATGGCCAAACCACAAATAATTAACTCTGTGGCTTCTTAAAAGATATTATATATGCTTCCTTATAATGCTATAAGCCATGTTCTATTATTAGACATTTCTAGGACTTTAGAAAAGTGTAGCGGAGCTAAAAGTAAAACGATAAGGGCAGGGCTGGGAGGAGGGAAGAAATGGACATAAGATAGCATTTCACATTCACAACTGCAAAGCAGGTATAGCTATCATTATTATTATTATTATTATTATTAAAGGTACTACTCAGTAGCCATGGTTTACAGCATGTGGTATTTGCATTGTCTGTATATTTTAACACATTTCAAGTGGCATTACTGCTGCCACACTGTCTTACGACAGGGGAAACAGGCAGCACCATTAATGGTAAAATGGCTATTAGTTTGACGAGTTAGTGGGGGCAGGAATGATAAGTTTGTTCCCACACTTCTAAGATTTGTACTCATCATATTATCTTCCTGAAGATTAATGCATGATCAACCAAAATAGAAATATGATGACACATAAACTTAAAAAGTCATTTATGGGTAATCTTTCACATTAACACTACAATTTATACACTCATCTAGGAAATATTTATTGGAAGCCTCAGTGTAACACTTCTGACATTCATTCTAAATTAAACTAGCTGTCTTTGTCCTAAAATTATGTTAATGATGTATTCCTTTCAAACAGCTAGTAAGCTCTAAAGAGGAAGATGTGTGGCTTAAAAAAAAGGAGAGAGGAAGAGAAGAGACGTAGTAAATTCCAGAGAGGAAAAAGTCAGTCTTGGTGGAAATAAAAGAAAAGGCTGGTGGGAAAGGCAAGCATCTGAGCAGGGTGGCATCCTCGATCCTTGGAAGGCTGAGCTACTGCACTCGGCTGAGGTATAGCATCACACACCTGGGCTTAAATCTCCACCAGCACCCCACTCTGACCAGCCCCACTACCCCAGGCAAGTCGGTTCCAAACCTCCCCAACCTTCAGGTCTTCATCTGCACAATGGAGATAATGTAAACACTCTCACAGAACTACTGACAGCATCAAAGCACATCAGGAATGCGCACCGAGTTCCACAAATTATTAAATGAGTAGGTAATTACTACAGCTGAGTCACTGAAAAGTATATCAAAGGGATGGAGCAGTAAATGGGTTATGATGACTAATACCACACAATCAATAGAAACTTGCCTGGTTTTTAACACTCTGATCATGCAAAAGAGAAATTAAGAGATTCGTGGAAGACTTTATTTCTCCAGAATGATGTTTCAACTAAGACCCAAAAAAACCAATTGTTCTGGGTTTTTTTTTTCTCCCTTACACTGTATTTGTCTATGTAGGAAAGGAAACATCTTGTTAGTATTTCCTTTTTAAAAGCACTAAAAAGAAAACCCTGTCAAAATGGGACTACCACATTAAGTCATTCATGCCACTTAAAAAGTTTTAGTCTTCAGCATGAGGAAGGATGGATGACAACTCAATTTATTCCCCAACTTTTTAAAAATAAAGTAAAACAGGAAGTGGCGCTGATTTCACAGCCATAACGTCATACATATGAAGTCAATTACTCAAAAGTCTGGAGACTTTTTAAAGCACTTCAGCGGTTCTTGATTACAGCAACTGACAGCCATATGCAATAAACTACAACAATGGCAATTGACACTGATTACATTTTGATCAGTTCCTACAATTCAGAACTCATTTGTTACTGAGCTTGTCAGACAAGCCACAGATACATTTAAGAAATCAAATTAAGCACCCTGATTAAAGGTGCAATCCTTTATAACTAGGACTAAATAATTCTGTTCTAAAGGCTTTGCCAACCAATTACTTCAGTAACTGAATATTCTCTCTCATTAAATCAATTATTTAAATCTCATTTTAACATACAAGTCAGATAACATTTTCAATCAACTTGCTACCAGCAAATCACCATTTTAAAATCCAGAAGGCTTCTTAAGGAAATCTTTTATTTCCAGCTTTCTACCAGATTATCATTCCATATTTTGAAAATTATATTCTTTCTATGGAAAGATAAGCCATCCTTTGAATTCATGGGGAAAACAGTAGCTGTCACATCAGAAGCTAATGACTGCATAGTTTCTAGGTACTAATCTTCTACTAAATTTTCACTGTTTTCAAATAACTCAATCATCCCTAGCAGTTCTTCACAATCAGTGGACGCACTGGGACTAGGTAAATTTGTCAATAACTTACCTGGGATTCAAACTTAAAAATGCATTTGGAGTGTTTAATCAGAATATATATGCTATCACAAATAAGGTAGAAATTCTGCTTCCTTTCTAGCCAAGGAATACCACCTCATGGATTAGTTTAAAATCTAAACTAACAGGCACAGATACAAACAGTTGACTTTTTATTTGGTTAAATATTTCATAATTACATAACCAGTGGTCATTCTTTGAAACTGGAAATTTTCAACCCAACCTAAATGCAAAGTGCTGGCACCCAACTGAACATTGACTTGGATCTCATTTTAAAGTACCTGAAGAAGCACAGTGATTGAATGAATTTTGAGAGTATACTTTATAATCCAAAGTCAGAACTTTTTCAGTTACATTAGTTTACTTTTTCCCCCAATCCATGTGAAAAAGCTGGCCTACAAAGAAAATAAACAAAGTCATATTTTTAAAATATAACTCTTCTGAATTAGTTTTCTTTCTGTTTTCTATGATTGTGTGTCTAAAAATAAATAAAATCATCCAGCCTTTTTTGCAAATTAAATTTAGAAATAACTACCCAAGTCACCAGCACACACAAGCTATGACCACATTTTCTCACAACTTCCCCTCCCCTCCTCTGAGGTTTTCATTCTGAAGTGGGGAAGAAGGAAGAATACATCACAATTCTACCTCATCTCAGTTCTAACCTACCAATAACTATTGTAATGAATCTGCTACATTCTCGCTCCATTGACTCACCCAAAGACACCTCATCTGATATTTCTCCCTGCCTTCCCTAACTGCTTCAAATATCTATTAAAAAAAACTTTTACCAAACTATGTGTCTCCTGTGTTACGCAAAAGGGAAGGAAAGGAGAAACATCTGTGAAAGGCAGGCAGGCCACGGCTCACTTGGGCATTTCCTTCCGGGAACTTAAGAAACTTGGTCCAGGGAAAGGCTGGGAGGCTGCGAAATCCAGCAGACCACAACCTTCCGCTCCCAGGATGGAAGAAGACTAAGAAGGCAAACAACTCTCATCATCCTGGGGAGGAAGGCAGCTGCCCACTCCTTCACGTGGCCTGGAGGAGTACAAATGACCTGCCTATTTAGAGAACTTTCTATAATCAACTGCCAATAGTATTTCATGTTGGCATCGCTGAAGAGAAAAAAAAAAGAGGTGGAGGGAGGAGGATGGGAGGAGAAGGTGATGGGGAAAGGGGAGAAGGGGGGAGGGGCAGGCGAGGAGTGGGGGGAGGGACAGCGGAGGGGGAGGGGACAGGGAGGAAGAATAATGGAGAGAAACATTCTTCTCTATTTTACTCTTAAATGTGAAGGGTGAAAACACACCAAAAAAGGAGACAAGTGAAGAAAATATGCAAGATATTAAGCATGCATCCTTTCTTTAGAAATCACAAACTTTTACACAAGAGTATTTAAATACTTAAAACATTTTAAACAAATATTATAAAAATATTTTATGTAGAAATGGTAATAATAGAAAAATAACCGAAGTAAATAATTAGCTCTCAAGAACTAAAGAAACCAAGTAAGGTATATGGAAGTTCTTGTCAAAAAATATTAAATGGCTTGGAACTTTTCTCAGACACTTAAAAATTAGATTATTTCTCATTCCTATAAAGAAAAACACATTACAAACTATTATTTGAAAAAATACAAATTTGAAATAAACATTACCTAGAAGAATAGCAATTTTAAAAAATAACTGCCTAGTGCCACAAAGGAGCAAAATCATCAAAATTAACTTATCTAAAGGGAGAAAAAACATTGATTGGTTTAAAAGAGCAGAGTTAAAAATGTGGCAGACTTCCCCAATTTTTTTTCTCTGTAAGATATATAGCCCTAAAACAATGTAGAGAGGTGGAAAAAATTGGAGAAAAAGAATACCCAGGGGAGAATATATACACAACTATTCAGAAACTCTCTAGTTCTTTTTTTGGAAGAGGTATAAATTATTTCAATTTGAACACTCACTGGATCACAGGATGAAAGGAAAGAATTATCTTAAGGAAATGTAAATTTATTAGGAGATAGTGAATAAATCTATTTTTTTGAGAGCTAAAGTTTGAGTTGGCAACAAAGCAACAAGAAAATGGTATGAATGCCAATAAAAATCCAAAGTTTGCAATTGACAATCAAACTCATACTAGGAATTACAGATTATTAAAAATTTATATTGGGGCCGGCCCTGTGGCCGAGTGTGGAGCGTGCTCTGCTTCAGCTGGCCAGGGTTTACCAGTTCAGATCCTGGGTATGGATCTATGCACCACTCAGCAAGCCATGCTGTGGTGGCATCCCACAAAGAGAAACTGGAATGACCTACAACTAGGATATACATCCAGCTATGTACTGGAGTAGGGAGGAAGAAAAAAAGAGGAAGATTGGCAACAGATGTTAGCTCACAGCCAATCTTCCTCACATACATGCAAAAAATTTATATTGTGTGGCTCACTACAATGAATTACTTAATAAGGAAATAACAAGTCGGTATCTTTCCCTTACATCAATCCTCCAACTTCCTCTGTTTGGAGAATGATAGGAGTGAAAACACAGTATTTCCTTGGCCAACAACTGAAATGAGGTTGTGTCGGGCTTGTGTCCTGGACTTCTCCACTCTGTGTCTCATGGAAAGTGAAAGCAGTTTTCCAGGTCGTGAATTTTTTAGGGTTTCACTATTTCAAAACACCTTGTAAATTAAGGACTATCTTGAGAGAGTTTCCCACGAGCGGAGGAAACTACCACCTTAGCTCAGGGATGCAGAGCCTGAGGGATTTTATGAGACTAAGAACACATTTTGAGACAGCTTAACACTTCAGCGTGACCACAGAAACATCCTTGTTCGAACCTCCCTTGAACATTAAACAAGTAAATAATAAAAATAATGCTAGGATCCTTATGACCAATTTACTGCCAAAGTGTGCCGTTCAGCCAAAATATCCCCTTCTGATACCCACAGAGTCTTCCAGTTCTAATCATCATAACACCATCTTAGAAATGAGAGAAGTGTTTCTAATTTTAAAATTAACTAAAAGCAGATGCTGTCATCCCATTAAACTCTTCCAGCTGCTACTGAACCACTGGCAACCTGAGTCTATTTAATTTGGAGACCACTAATGGTAAAAAGGAAAATCTGACTGCCAAAATTGCACACCCTAGTTAAACCAGAGAGGCAGAAAATGAAAACAGCTCATGAAAGCAAATGTATTCTAACACAGCTCTCCAACCAATGACGGGCAATTTTTCCTGTGGCTAATAGCTAAAAAAAGGTGGATGCTTATTAAATCCTTAATTCAAATATAGCCAAACAAACAATCCTACCTGTAACACGCCAGGTGATTTTATTCATCGTGGTTTATGCTTCCTAAAAATGAGTCTTTGCTACAATGCTTTAAGATGCAGATGGGTTTAAACGCATTGACAGCATACCTGGGGGCACTGTTAATACTGATTAATTAAAGTGAGATATCAAATTAATACTTAGCAAGGTCATAACGACAGATTGGGTTGACATACAGGCCCCTAAAGCCTGATGAGTTAGCATCACTCCTCAAGAGGCAGTCTGCTTTGGGGTGGGGAGAGAAGTGGGGCATCTTACAGGTGGCACTGAATTGACAGCAGTGTGTAATGTAAAAACGCTTTGTCATTCACATAATGTCTGCGGTAATCAAATGAATTCACTTTCTGGCTTCCTCTAGTCTGTGATGCCAAAGAACACTGTGTTATCAGCACAGATGGAGCATGCATGGTTCTGGAGAAGAGCCTGGTGCAAACTACAAACAAGCCACTGTGAATACCAATGAATCCCTGAGAATCAGACCCTTGCTGTCAAGTGACAGTTTTGGAAGCTCCATAAAAATGAGCGAGTCCCAGTGGTCTTGTCCAACCAAATGTACTGTCAAGACTCTGGACAGGCGATTTGGAAGCCATGCAAATCAGAGAGGCCTGGCTGCTACTTTCCTGTGAGAAGCAAGCACAAGAAGACATTCACCCATGAGCTGCATTCTTTTTTTCTTCCATTTTTTACTAAGTAAAGAGGGAGGGGATAATCTGTGCTGATGTACTCATCTACTTATCTGAGTCAACTGTCTCTGCTCAGGAGAAAACTACTCTATGCAGCAGAAGAAAGGAATGGATTCACAAGTATGCTGTACGTTCCGATGAAACATTAAGTTGTGAAGTCAATAAACAAACAAATAATGCATGGAAAATGATTAGAAAAGAGGCATACCCATCAACATACTCAGAAGTCTCTGGACCTTTGAACTCACCCCCACAACTCTGTACAATCCTTGGTCATTTATACCTATTGGAAGAGACAAAATGTTAGCAAAATCCAAGACTGTCATATTTTAAAAGCTGTCAACACTTGCATTCAGAATCTTTGCTAACTCACATTAGCAGCATTCCTGTTGGCTATAAAAAAGTTTGACAAAACCAAGTATTTACCAACTTGTTTTAGCAGGCTGGTATTCATGAGCTACAGTTGGAAAATAACCTCATAAAAACAATGTTCCGGGGCCAGCCCTGTGGCCAAGTGGTTGAGTTCCTGCGCTCCGCTTTGGTGGCCCAGGGTTTCGCCGGTTCGGATCCTGGGCGCAGACGTGGCACCGCTTATCAGGCCACGTTGAGGTGGTGTCCCACATGGCCCAACTAGAAGGACCCACAACTAAAATATACAACTATGTACTGGGGGGATTTGGGGAGAAAAAGCAGAAAGAAAAAAAAAAAGATTGGCAACAGTTGTTAGCTCAGGTGCCAATCTTTAAAAAACAACAACAATGTTCCATGTTGACAAAATGTAATGAGTCAACATTAACGAAATAAGTTACTTACGTAATACTCATGTGAATCAATGCAATTTGTAAAGATGCATGGTAACTCTCATGTTTATTATGTTTACTTATTCTGGACATTTTTCTCAAAAAGTTTTAGCCTTTTAAAAATAATATGGTGCCGATAAGTACACAGAAAAAAATCATTGTTTGGATGACTCTTGAAGACCATGGAAATGCATTTAAAACTAGGACAGAACTGGTTTTGGTTTTTTGGGGTTTTTTTTAAGAGCTGTTACATGCACTGTCCAGTTAGAAGCTCTGAATCTTCAAATGAGTATCACCACATACAACCCATCAAAACGAATCCAGTCGCGGCAGTCTCTTTGTGCAGAGAGCTGGCAACAAAGGATCCCTGTGCACAGCAGACAAGAAGTAAAGGCAAGAATGTTTATGGTCAAACATAATTTAGGACGTTGAACTCATGGGCTTGTTTGGATTCTGATTTGAACAAACCAATTGTAAAAGGACATTTTCGAGGCAATCAGGAAACTTAGAGTTGCATTATGTCAGAAAATGTCTATATTTTTTAAGTTACACACTGAAAGGAGTGAAAGTAACATTATCTTAAATTTGCTTTAAGATCGAGGGAAGGATAGAGGAGGCAATTTCAGCAAAATCCTGGTCATTGTTGAGTCTGAGCAATAAGAACATGGGAGTTCATTGTACCACACTGTCTACTTTTTTTTATGCTTGAAAACTTTCATAATAAAATAATGACTTCCAAAATACGTGACTTCTTCTCTTTATTTTTCAAAAGAATTGCAGCTTTCTGCTTGTGTTTATTTTCTGCACTACCAAGGTTAAAGCTAACAAGAACATGACTGGCTCACAAAGAGGTGATGCCTCTAATCCCCAAAGTTTCCAAAACAACACAACAGCAAAAAGGCTGCCAAATTTGCCCAAGGGATCTTACTTTCTTTTCGCCTCCCTGCACAGGGTGATGAAAAGAATATCAGACAGAGTCTAAAGAACTGGATTCAAGTCACAGCTCAGTCCCTCCTGAGCTCGGAGACCTAGGGCAAGACAGGAAACCTCTCTGAGTCTTGATGCTGCATCTGAGATCAAGGAAGTGCCCTGTTACTGTGGGAGAGAAATGAGATGATACCAACACGTATTCTGTCAAATATAACACACACACACAAGCTCTTATTACTCCTTGCAAAAATGAGTATTTCTTTCCCTTCTACTTCTCTTTTTTGCCTTTTATTTATTTCTCCTTATTCTTTTTTTTAAGCTTCTCAAATGTCCTATTTGTCTTTTATGTGTCACACTATGCTCCCCCAAAATTCGCATGTTGAATTCCTAATACCCAGAACCTCAGAATATGACTATATTTGGAAACAAGGTCTTTAAAAGAGGTAATTCCGTTGAAATGAGGTCATTAGGGTGGGCCCTAATCCAATACAACTGGTCTCCTTATAAGAAGAGATTAGGACACAGACACACACACAGAGGGAAGACAACATGAAAACACAGGGAGAGGAGGGCCATCAGCAAGCCAAGGAGAGAGGCCTTGGAAGAAACCAACCCAGCCAACACCTTGATCTCAGATTTCCAGCTCTGAGAATTGTGAGAAAACAAACTTCTGTTGTTTAAGTCCCCAGTCTGTGGCACTTTATAATGGCAGCCCTAGCAAACACATACGCCTCTCTCAACAATCTCAATAGAACTCAAAGAACCAGAAGAGCAAAGGCTAGCCCTTCAGTCTACTCACGTCTATTCAGAACGCTAACAAATCAAAGCAGCAGAGAGGCACCTTCCGGAGGGAGAATGCTCACTGACTCCAGCAGAGGAGACAAATACAGGTCAGCCCTGCCAGCAGTTGGAAAAAAGAAAAGGAAATTGTCAAAAAACACAAAAATCAGAGTTTGAGCCTATTACAGGAGAAAAGACTGGGCCTCACTCTTGCCTTCTCCTAGAGGCCAGAAGGCCATGGCCAGAATTTAAAATACCAGAGGGTTTTTTTCAATCCTGATCTATTTAAGAAACCTAAAACAGTTTGACCTCGGAGCCAGAAGCCAAAAGAGCAAGTCATACTCTGCAGTCAAACAAACGTCCCTGAACAAGAAGTGCCTGAAATATACGGAGAAATGAAATAAGAACGTTACTTCAGCAATAATCATCACTCTGTGCTGGTAATTACTATCAGATAATTGATCAAGTTCAAGTTCATCAACCGGAGAGAAGGAGAGTTAATTGCTAATGCATAATGAAGGGTGCAAAGGGGAATTAATGCTACTCAACACACTTTTAACTTTTTTAAAAATGAAATTTAAATAAACCTTGCACGGAAGCAGCTTGGAAACAGCATGTAAAACATACACATTCAAGTTGTGTAGGATTTTCGTTTCTTGTTACACTGTCCATAAAAGCTCTGGACTAAGAGAATTGTAACATACTCTATATCTATGGACACATACATGTCATACAAAAGACATGAAACAGATACATGGAAGAATAAAAACCAATCGATATGCCAAGTCCTATGAGTGGGTTTATCATATCCTCTCCAGCTTCTCTTCCAAATTTCCATCTTTCAGCCAAACGGATCACTATTTATTTTCTCTTTTTTTTTTTTTTTGAGGAAGATTAGCCCTGAGCTAACATCTGCCACCAATTCTCCTTTTTGCTGAGGAAGACTGGCCCTGAGATAACATCCGTGACCATCCATCTTCCTCTACTTTATATATGGGATGCCCACCACAGCATGGCTTGCCAAGCGGTGCCATGTCCACACCCAGGATCCGAACCGGCAAACCGTGGGCCACCAAAGAAGAACATGCAAACTTAACTGCTGTGCCACCGAGGCGACCCTGAGATCACTATTTCTAATTGCCAAGTATGAGAATTCTGAAATTCTCTTTGACTTCGTCTCTGTCACTTTCCAAATTCAATAGGTCAATGTCCACATTTTCTTCAAACTTCAGACTAACCTCTGCTTCTTCAACACAGTCTTGAATTTTATGCACACACATTTCTTAAGCCATCCTTGCAGGGAGACACACAACCATAAACCATTCTGAACATCATCATCGTTTTTTTTCTGTTTGTATTTTTCAAACCACTTTGATCATGTGAGATCTCTTCCATTCCCATTGAAGAGTAAGCCATCAGATCAAGTCCAAATTCCTCAGCTGAACAAGTATGTAAGGCATAAAGACATAAACATTCAAATGGGCCCCACCTCGCCAACCCACGTTTACTGCAGAGTATTGGCCTTAATCAGAGCAGATCCCCAACTATTACCCACAAACAACCAAATTCATTCCCACCTCAGGCGGAAGTCTCCTCTGAGACCAGCATTCCTCCCCTTCTCCTCACAACTTACTCATCTGTCCAATATTTATTCATCAAATATGTGCCAGGCGCTATCCTAGCCGCCCAAGATTCAACAGTGAGCAAAATAAAGTCCCATCCAGACCTTCAAAACTAGATCAAATCTCTCCTTTTCTGATACCACCCCACAGTGATAGTCCCTTTTTCAGAACATGACTCATAATTAGTTCCTTTTGACACTTGATTACATTTTAAAACAAGCCCACAGTCTCGTATTCACAATTCCCAAAATGAAAAATCGGAATATTTGACCTGACATCAGGTTAAGTCTGTATTTTTCCCCATTCAGTATGAATATTCATATTTCACCACGGTAAAAGTAATTTCTACACCAAACCTATCTGGAGGTGTTGTATACTATACAGCATACGTTCCATATTATCTTCTCTAAAGCACAGCCAACCTCAGAATTTTCAGATTAAGAATCGCGGACCTGTGTTCTACGTTCTCTCCCCAAATACACAGAGATATTATCTGGAAACATACCGTCAACCTTGGTGTTTGATTTTTTGTCTTTAAAAGCTTTTATGGTGCCTTGCAAAGAATAGTTGGGTAGAGAATAGGCATGGCTAGGATGATTCAACTTGAAATTAATTTAGAATTACACATACAGATTTGACTTAGGCCAAAACAGATATTGCAATTAGGAAGTGAAAACTTCAAGTTAAAATATTCAAGTTATTAAAACTTATTCAGAATATCAAGGCTCACTGATAGATATCATTACTACAACACTTTCTAATTTTTGACAAAAATTTGTAAACTGATCAAAGTGTTTATAGGCCCAAAGATTTTTTTTCTTTTAATAAATCAGATTGGTTCTGATAGGCAGTAAAGAAAAGGTAAGTGCTCTCCATTACAGTGATGAGTAGTGGACGACAGCTGTCCCTGGGCAAAGTGGATAAGGTGAAATCAAATGGCGTCTGACTTCCCACCACCTGTCTCCTCCAATCTCACACAGTGCTGTCATAGAGCACTACCCATATCTTCCTTGAGGAGAGGGTCAAGAAGGGAATCAGTCAAGTTTCATCATCATCTCTGTCCAGCCGTCTCCCTCTCAGAACCCAAAGGATGCTACCAGAGCCAGAGTCTATTCAGCTCCAGAAAACACCTGCATGGAACTACTGAACACCCATGGGCATCCAGAGGCCTCTGTAGGTGGGCTAGAGAAGCAAAAGAGAAGAGACACTGTGGAACAATAAAATAATTAGATGCAAGAGAAAAATAAAACCTAAAGGGTGGATAAATTCAGTTAAACAACAGAGGTGCAGGCAAAGGCTGGAGTGGCTGCAACTGGCAAGTAAATGTGGTAAGAAGAAAACACAAAGTGGCATTTAGAGTCAAGGAAGTCGGAGAGAAAAGACTGGTAATTCACTCACGCCTACATACAGACACAGACACACAGACACACAGACACACAGACACACAGGAAAGGTAAACAGGGAGAAGATGAATACAAAATGAAAGGAAGGAGAAATTGTAAATAAATGAGAAGATAGGCTGGAAATTATATGACATTTTATTTCCTGTTAATTTCATATAAATTATTGCAAACAGTATATTTTAAGCACAAAGACAGAAAAAAGTGAAGACACAGGGTAAAATTAAAAAGAGAATTAAAATTAAAAGAGAGAGCAACTTGAGACCAACCCAGCCATAAAGTCTTTCCTCTCTTTTTTGGCTTCAAGAGTAGATTCTATCCCCAGTAGCTCAGTATTCTTAACACCTTGCATGGTCCTCAGCACAGGGTAAACATTTAACAAATGAACTGAATAAATTAATGAATAAACTGAATACATGATTAATAAGTTGATGAGTAAAGGAATATGGAAAGAAAATAAAGAGAGACAGAAAAAGTTATTTATAACTAGAAAAGATAGCGATAGCATTAAGGAGTAAAGCTCAAAGTGGAACATAAATACTTTTGATGGTAACAGGCAAAAAATTATTTTAAAAAATTCTCCAGGTGTAGGATTCTACAGAAATAAATAATCAATTTCCATGGGTCTGTAAATGAACATTCATTCAGCCTTCATCTGGTAACCAGCAGAGTGCTTGATACAATGAGGTAATTGATCAATTTTTGTGGAACAGGTGAACTGCTTCTTTACACTTGTGCGTGTTGACGACAGAGGTGAAAGGTCATTAATGCTCATGTTCACATTCACAAGATTGACATCAAAAGTCTGCAACATGTCATTATTAATGAGGCATGTGCATGCATAAATACAAATATAGATATACATATCCCACCAGCACCGCAAAGACAAATTCTCCTAAGGGCTATGTAATGAACAAACATACAATTTTATATACATACAAATGTTAACCATAATTGTAAATATTAACTAATCTTGAGAGATTCTCGAAAATAAAAGGAAAAAAGCACTATAGGTAAAATGATTAGGAAAAACTTGTGAGGGAACATCTAGCAACAAGGCTAAGAATGATGTGCTATAAAGACGACTCAAAGAAGAGCAATGACGAGGCTCGTGAATATTGTTCCAGGTCATAGGTGAATTACAAAAATTTGATGTGTTCTTTACCGTACATTTATAACTAATCCTCAATAAGCACTATGCTTATGTGTCTGCTGAGTTACACAAAAATAAACAGGTTCATACACAAAGATACTCTTCCAAGATACTGAGCAATTCATAACATTTTAAGGTTCTGTAAAAAAAAAAATGCATGTTTATATTAAATTAGTTTTAAATATAAGCAGACAAAACCAAGAATGATTTGCTGTGTCCCATGAAAGTGACAATAACACTTGACATCATAAATTTAAGATACTATATTTATATAATTACAGAATTCTAAAACTTTGGTAGAAAAAAATGCACTGTTTTTAACACTTACAATGCATTAAGTACTTCAAAAAGCAGGGTAAGAGACAATTTCTAATCACGAGCACAGTTAGAAGATTATAGCTGTACAAACATAAGCAGCTCAAAATGATACTCAGTAACATTTTAACCTTTCTAGATCTTGGGGCCCTCATTAAAAAAAAAAAAAGCATATCCTGGAAACACAGATTTGTTAAGGTTGTAAGATATAAATTATTATCGAGATTACTGATATCCTGGAAACTTCTACCTCCAGCCTCTCCCAGTTGTGCGACCTGGCAAGTTACTCAATCTCTGTCTCAGCTTCTTTATTTGGAAAATGAGAGTAATGATGGAACGAGACTGTTGTGAAAATTAAAGGGGATAATGTTCGTAAAGCATTTGCATGAGCCTCACATGCCCAGCACTCATTAAACACTTTAATTGTAGCATAAAATAAAAATTAATATCAAAAAGCCAGGCACAAGACATATAAAAGTCACCCTAACCAAGGGCATGTAGTCTACAGTCCACTTTCATAAAATAAACCACATGTTGGGAAGAGAGTCAAAGTTTATTTAATATGGATGACTCACGGAAAATATAAAATTCCCCTTCACCAGTACATTTGGAATTTCTCCCCAGGATGATAATTATTTGGGCAGCAGACAGAAAAACATGACAGACAGCTACTATCTGCCAGGAAGTAATCTGCATTTTCCCTTCCTGTGAAGTCTTGCTTTCACTTTCATGTTGGCCCTCACATAGTCTTTTCATATGAATCCATTTCTGTAGTATGATGAATAGCCTCCCCGCCAGCAGACACTTTCAGGAAAGGTCTTATGATTTCACTCACATGGTCTTCCCACACCCAAACCAACCAGAGACTGAGCTCAGAAATCCAACAGCTTGGCACAATGAGGGCAGCTGTGCCTACCGAGGCTGCCCGTCACATCCACTTCTGCTACTGCTTCCCATCCCAGCACAAGCGAGAAGTACACAAAAAGCACAAGGCAAATATCCAATTTCAGGTCTAAGCCAATATTTCTGGAAGTACTGATAATTTCAAGACTCTTCAGACAAATCTAGGCTTGACTCTAAGTCTCATCATCTCAAATCCAAGTCTCAAATACAAAGGGTATTTGGTTTATTAGCTGCTACCTCTGTATTAGGGTCAGAATGGACTGTACATTGCCAATACGCTGTGAAGATGGCCTCTTGTCTAGTTTCTAGCCAACACAAGAGAAAGAATTTTTGCTTCAGACCAGACAACCAACCGCTTTTTACTATTCCTTGTACCAAGCCAGTGGGCAGGGTGCTTAAATAGGGGCTAAAGGAAAGCTACAGAATAACATAGAATCTCCTCCTTCATTACTAACACTTGGTGTCCCAAACGCTCCCCAGAGGTCTGAAGCCTAGCTGTCTCAGGATGGAACAAAGGCACTAGCTATGACTCATTCAACCTGCCCTTCCCTCTGTCTTTCCTCAGCGTGAACCTTGGGGAAAGGAGTACCTCACAGCATTCAAGCCCTCTGGCAGAATTCAGCTTCCCTTATTACCACTAAGTTGCTTTGTCAACCAACTCTTCCTCTCACCTTACTTCTACTGCCATAGGAAAATACTGACTTAGGGTCAGGAGACCAGAATCCTAATCTCAGCTCCGCCACTTTCTAGTTGGATGAACTGTGACAGGTTTACTGAACTTGTTCTGAGCCTCAGATTCCTCATATGCATCTGAGTCTAATAAAGAGGACATCTTCTCAACTATCTACTGAGTCTTGTAGAGATTGGGTGAGCTAGAGTACACTAAATATTCAGAAAACATAAAATGCCATTTATTAGGATTTTAAATGTCATCAGATACAGATTCCACACTGACATTATGTCTGCCATGAAGAGATTTCCCAAGGTATTACAGAGATTCTCAGCAAAGGGGGCAAATCTTTCTTGAACTGATGGTGTACAATTTGTCTTCTCTTTATTCCTTGCTTCATCTCTCACATCCTCAGAAGATCAGCCGATAGAGCCTCCTCATGTTCATTGTGGTTAAGAGCACCAGCATCAAAAAACTCAGTCTGGGATGGATTTGAGTTGTACAATGTTGCTTTCCAGCTCTAAGACTCACACAAGTCAAAGCAAGTCTCTTCACTTCGCTTACTCAAGTAAAATGGAGAAATACCACTGTCTCATAGGGTTCTTGTAAGAATAACAAGTAAGAAATACTACCTGTACAACCTGGCTCTTCTCTAGGTTCTTGCCTTCCCAACCACTAAACCCAATGGTTGTTTCTTGGTCCTCTCCCTATCTGAACTTTCTAGAGCATTTGACACAGTGGACTTCCTCCTCTTTGGAATCTCCCCTCTTGTGGATTCCTTTACACCACACTTTCTTGATTCTCCTCCTACCCCCTTGGCTATCTCCTTCATTAGTTTTCTTCCTCTCATCCCCTACATGCAAAGATCCCAAAGATTCTGCCCTTTACCCCATTATCTTCTTACCTCATCATCCACTTGAATGACTTTCTAACACTCAAAACTTCACCTCCCTGAAAATGATGCCCAACATCTCCCCTGTTGCCTTCATTCTATTTCTGACAATATCACAGGTACTTTGACTTCAGGATATCCAAAATCAATCTACATTCCTCCTAAACCTACTGCTTCTCTTACATGCTCTGTCCTGGCCAAGGAAGTCTTCATCTACCTTGACTAGAAATCTCAGTCAGATTTTACTTTTCCCTTTCCCTTACCTCCTACATCCAACAGGTCACAGGATTCTGTTTTTCTGCCAAGTCTCTCTTCCCATCCATCCCCTTCTTTCCATTGCCAATCCTCTAGTTTAAGCCTCTATCATCTCTTATTTGGATTATTTCTAAAATCCAACCAGCCATCCGGCTTCCCATCTCTCCCCCACCCCATACCCTGCTCCCATCAATTCCACTTCCTGCCAAAGATCTGAACACACCCCTGCTCAAATCTGTCAATGTCTCACTACTACCTACAGGACTGAGGCAAATATGCAGCACAGCACCTGGAATCTGCCACACTCTGGCCTCGACTACTCACAGAACATCTTCTCACGTCATACTCACCCACCTACCTCTGCCAGCAACCCCCCAGGGTGAGTGAACACCATCTATTCCAGAATCTCCCTCAGGAGCAAAGAGCAGGTTTCCGTGCAGCCTTGGAAAATAGAGATAGTGTCTCCCTTCAGAGCAAAGGGCAGCCATGCTTGCCAACCATGATAAAAGAGTCAAGTTTCCTAAATTCAGAGTTTTTTCTCCTGTAACACAAGCCCCTGTGTGTTCAAATATCATCTGGCCCTCTTTGCAGTGCCCTTGGGAAATGAGGCTCAGGGAACCATCACAAAATGCAATACTGTAGCTCCTGAGAGTAATAAACTGTCCCTCATCTCTGATCCAGGAACCTTGTGTCTTCTACTAGCATCCATGAAACTACGTAGGATAACTCGTTCACATGAAAGTAGCATAAAATCCCAGAGCCATCACTGTCTTGAAACTAGACTCAAGCGAATCTTTAAAAATAGAAACCATATCTCCAACCATTTTTCCCTCCAGTATCTTTCCTGCAAGAAACATCCAAAAAATCTTGACTAAATCCCACCAAACATGTGCGTGCCCAGGAATAGGTTACATATTAAAGTAAGCTGCAATAGACGGGATAGCTAAATAAAAGTACATTTTATTTTCAAACTCATCACTCATGTAGCTCAAGTTTTAGTTAAAACATTTTACTTATATAAACCAGAAAAGAGACTCAAACTCAAGGCAAAAGTTGGCTGCTGCTTTTTGCAAGACTCCTTTCATCCCTTCTCTACAGAGATCAGAACGTTAGAAAAGTCGTAATGGTGTCTCGCTGCTGCCACCTGCCTCTCCCCCTCAGAGCAGCTTTGGCACCAGGGACTAAATCAATGTTAGGGCAACCCTGGATGATCTCTTTTTAGGGAAAGCCTGAAATAATCTAAAAGTTATGGTCTTCTTTCTGAGCCTTTTCTTTTTCTTCACTGCCCCCTGGCCATTTTACTGCTCAAGTATCCACAAAGCACTCAGGAATATCAGTTGAAAGCCAAACCAGTTAATTTTGCTGCTTGTTACAAGAGCCACAGAAAATTACTAAATAAACTCAGGTGATTTATTTCTCTATGTAAATTACTATTTTTAAAAAACTAAACAAAGTTTCTCAGTGTGCCCAGAAACTTGAATCAACTAATGGGACTACTCAATTATGATTGGCTTCAATTAATAGATTTGTCTCTAAATAAGCAACTCATATTGACTGAGCATTCAATATATGCCAATGTCCCCATTATTCTCTTTTCATTGCTACAACGGGCCTATCGAGATGTTACCATCATCCCATATTAAGCATGATAAAATCAAGACACAAGAGATTAAGTAACTAACTTGCCATGGTTGCAGAGGTGATAAGTGGTGAAACAGATTTCAGTCAAGGCTGACTTCTGAGCTTATGCTCTGCACCACTATGCCGAGTTCCAAAGAGCCTTACAACCAAATGCCGCAGACCTCCTCAAAATTTGAACCAAACACACAAAACCTAGCATGCTGCTCTGTAGCAAGGTAGTTTAACCATTTGTCCCTATTAATTTTACTCAACCATTCATGTGGAAGCTAATAGCTTTGAAAGCTTATTTATTCTTAAAACAAGGAAGATTACAAATTGAGAAAATGAATTATCAGTCCTGACTTGCCTGGATTTAGGATTTCAATTTCGCATTTGCATTTCTGCAGACACCACAAGACTCTTCAGCTCCCTCCCACGTAAGACTGTCCTCTGTATCCACCCACACTCATCTCACACCCATTCTGATTAAAAAAGAGACAGCGAGTGAGCGAGAAACTCTAGTTTACTTGCTCTAAATTTCCTGGGGACAGCTGTTCTTTATTTTCTTCATTTTGCACATAATTTGCCCTTGGCAGTTTAAGATTAAAGTGCAATCATGATAAAATATGTTGCAAGTTCACTTTGGGTGTCTTGTTTCCCACAAAGATTAATACTGAAACTATACATTGTCATCTTCTACCAGGCCCATCCTAAGACCCCATATAATTTCAGAAGTGCTCTGGAAGCAGAAAACTCCTCAAGCCAACTTCAGAAAGATTTTCCAAAAACCTAAAACTTTGCTTTTCAAAGGGAAATTCACTTTTACATGTGACAAATCAAAGACTGTCACATCTTAGATGTGGCTTCCTACTTCTATCCCATGAATTCACAGCTTGTTACAATGCTGAATTTGATAACTGACAGCTTGCCTAGACCGACGTTTTAATGCCATACTCTAGAAATTAAAGTGAATATTCAAATTATTCACATATGGAAGATTTTTTAAGAGAAACTTCATAAACAAAAGTGGCATACAAATTTAGTTTTAAATCATGATGACTATTTAAAAAACAGCAACTAAAAGAAGTTTTAAGCAACACAGTCTTACTTTGTTTTTGCATATTTTGCAATGCATGCACCTGAAAAACTAGGTATCATGCATTTCCAGAAAAAGACAATATAATTGGCATAGGAGGTGGTTCCTTTATAGGAAGGGGAGTTACTTACCTAAGGAAATTATGCAATAACCCTCCAAATTCTGAAATCTTAAGACTCTTTCACACATAACATGATATACCTTTCTATCTATGTCGAAAATATACCCCATAATTCAGACAGATGTTGACAAATTCATAAAGGAGTGAAAACCAATCCTACTTTTGTTAATTGGAAGTATTAATTCCAACCACAAGTAGAAGAATAAATTCTTCCAATAAATTTACAAATTCTTGGAACACATAATATTGCCAACGTGGCATTTTAGTCAACTCTCTGAATACTCAAGCAAAAAGCAATTACTGATTGAGTGCATACTATGAGTGTAAGGCATTGACTGTACTTAGAAATGAAAAGAGGCAAGCAAAGGATAAATAAGACATTGTCTCCACTCCAAGGAGACAATAAAGTTCTAGAAACAAAATAAATATGTGTAATACAAACAATACCAGGCAAATATAACTGCCAAATGAGGAAGATGGACGTTTCACAAATAAAACAATCCAGGGGAAAGAGGAAACAAAGAAATACATTTAATGAATATCTACTATGTACAAAAATGAGTTTTATCTTCACAAACATGGGTCGGGGTAAGCAGTGTAAATGAACTTCCTAGTTACATTCTTTTAGGAACTACGGGTATGAGAGGTTAAGAATATTTTCAAAACGTCTATCATACTGCACCACTGCGGAGCATAAACCTTGACAACTTCTACTGATCTGCGGAGAGGTAAACCTTTTGTGGAGCAATCCAAGCACCTCTGCCTCCCACACTCCTCTTGTGCCATCCCTCTGGTCTTGTCTAAAGACTCTTAGGGCCCAGATGCATCATGTTCTTTCAAACATCTACACTTCAACCCCCACTCTTTCCTCTGCCCAAATCCTTCCTTCTGACAACCTGCATTGTGCACCTGGACAATTCCTTCTCATCCTTTAGAACTCAGCTTATGCGCTGGCTCCTCAGGGAAGCCCTGAGTTGGTGGTGTTTCAGAGGCCCAAGAGAGCAAAGGAAAAGAATGAGCCCCTCATCTTCGTCCAGAGATGCAGGCGAACAGCAGACCCTATCACGAGAGTCACAGATCATGGTGGCTGCACAGTAACATTTTGTTTTCGGCAGGGCCAAGACAATGGAGGAAAGGTTGAGTAAAACTGATTGAGAATGATGAGGTGTTTTCCCACAAAGAGACACACTACCCCAGGGCCCCAGAAACTAGGTGTCACACAGAGAGAGCAAGTAAGAGGGGCTGGAAGCGAAGCAGTAGGATGAGTGACCAAGAGGTGTCATGAACACTTCTGCATTTACCCTGGGTTCACCTACAAAGTGTCTGAAATTTGAACTGCCCTAGGCTTCTGAAACACTGAAACTCGCCCACTTTGAGCCATTTTGTTATTTCTTCTCTAAACCTCACTTTTTAGGATGGAAGTTCTACCCTACACTTCTACCCTGCTCACTCCCGCAATCCCAAAGCTACATGGATCCATGATTCACAGACCTGATAAACTCTATTGTCTCAGGAAAGCCCACGTGGCTTCTTCTAGCCTCTAAAAGCAGATGAGAAAATTCCTCTCTCCACTTGACTACTCCTTTTGGAGCTCTCACTGTCTACAGCAGAGGCCCAGCTACAAAGGACTCGGATTTGATAAAGCTGACTGAGCCCAGGAATCTGCATTTTCAAGAAGCACCCTAGTAATCCTGCTATCTGTCATCAAGTCTGCCTGGGACCCAAGTTTCTCAAATATCCTTTGTTTCCCAAACCCAAGTTTGAAGGTGAAATTCCTTGCAGAACTCTAATCTTCTATGTACAACCAACTGCTGAACACAACCTACTTCTTCATCTGCTAAATCACTCAGATGTATCTGTGCTATCTAAACCCACTGCCAAACCCATCACCCTCCATCAGCCACCTCCTCTACGGAATACTCCAAACAAGGCAGAACTCTGGGGCTCCTTTGCACAAATCATCCCACATACGGCCAATTCTAGTTTTCATACTTGCCTTTCTAAGCCTGCTACTCCCTTCTCCACCACCCCCTAATACTTACCCAGTTCCTTCACATTTAAATGCAAATACCCAAGTACCTGCTTTTAATCTGTTTCTTCATGCTTCCTTTCTGGCCAAGTCTGGCTTGTTTCTGTCACATTCTGTCTCCACATCTTTGCTGAGGATTCTCTAAATGCCAAAATATACTTTCCTATCCTTCAAATCCAAGGAAGCCTATTCCTAAACATACTCCTCGATTAACATCAATACTCAACAATCCATCAACATGCATTCAAATTCTCTTAATCTATGAAAACTTGTAACACTTTTATTTTACTATCTTGTATACTTAAATTGTTTCAAATCTCTATATTTTGTCTACCATTAATGGATCAAGGATTATATGCTACCAACCTTCAATATGAATCCCAAAGGCCTAGGGCAAGGCTACGTATCCCCTGTGATTGCTCAATAAATACCGATGAACTGAGTGGCTTCAGATCAGAACGAGGGTTTAACTGTGATAAGTCGCCTGTTACCGAGAGAAGGAAAAGAACATTGTGCAATTTTCTTCAGAACTTTTCTGTTTGTTTGTTTGCTTGGGTTTAGGTCGGGTTATTTTTAAAAAGATAACCCAAGAAAGAAAAAGAAAAGCTTTTATGTCATTTTTAAAAGAACAAGGTAGGAAAACGGTACACTATCTGCTTTAACACTGAAAACAGTGATTAAAAATAATTCTTCAATCAGATCTCATTAAATGGCTCTGGCTATTAGGCATGTAGACCCACGAAGTACACACAGTAATGCTAGTCATCAAATATTTCCAGCTCTCTACGTGTTTTCCAGGCTCATGGGAGGACTGTGCTTCCTAAACTCTTTGGGGTCGAGTGGGGCCATCTGGCTATTTCTGCCCAATTAACTGTGAGCACATGTAACTCACCTCAAGGCCAGAACATTCATTCACTCACTGGTCCAAAGCCCTCCAAGAGCCGTTTCCCTCTGGCAAGGCAACTAGGTACCTTTAACTCAGTTGGCTTGCAAAGGCAACCAGGAACCTTTAAGCCCAGGTATCAGTGATGAGCAGAGCCCCTTCACCAATGCTTAAGAAATAAAATAAGCTTATTGTTTTAGCCACAGAGACTGTGGGTTTCTTGTGACAAGAACATAAACTAGCTTTATCCTGACTGATGGAAAAAAGTGAGGCAATAACACCTGGAGCATAATAAAAGATCAACAGCCATGATAGCTGATTTGAGGGAAATCATTAAGAGCAATATTCCTTGAAGGAACTTCCAAATCTAGGACAAAAGCCTCAGAGATTCTACAATGTTCCTCATCATTTTTATTAATATGATCCGACCACTGATTCTTTTAACTCTATTTTTAGTCTATTAACTCCATATAAAAGCAAAGGCTTCAGTAACGGAAGACCTTAAGGAATAAGAGATTTCAAAAGAAAAACATATTTTTTGTTTTTTATTTTTAAATGGGAAAATCTAACTTAAAATATGTAGACTCCTCCTTCTGTCAAAAACATCCAACAATTTATATATTTATAATAAAAATACACTCAATACACGCAGATTCTAGTATATGTGTTCCATTTAATGTACATAACACCTCATAAAATTACATATACCAATCAGACAGCATTCTGATCTTTATCTGTTCAGGCAAAAGCAGGTATGTATAATACATATCTTTTTGAGAAATAATTTATCAAAATAATAAGCATGCAAGTGATACAATTAAGGCTCTTTGCTTCAGGATCTTGAGATAAACAGAAACATGAATGATGAAGTGAGAGATATAAAAACCACAGTATTTTTTCTAAATTTAGGAAATTTTTGAAGCACTAGGAAATGAACAAATTTGTCAGCTCAAGTTAGTGCAGGTTGAAATGAATGAAAATCTGTCACAGACTGAATTGTCGCTGTAAGAGAGCATGGGAGAAAAGGCTTTCTGTGGCTTGGGTTTTTATTATCAATGGGTAAATCCCCAAATCATAAAAGAGCTCGTATTCATCTGTTATCCAGCACTCTAATTTCACAGGTGGTAGTCCTGGCTTTATAACAAAGACTTTGTTTTCACAGAAAACATGAATGAAATGCTTCATCCCACTAAGTCATCCAAAGTAGAACTGGTATATACAATATAGAAGAGTGAATGAAATATTCGATTTATTCATACTTCACTAGGTCTCTAAACAATGAGAAATTCACCCTCCAGAAAGAGTCTCTTTTGCAATATTCAATATTTAGTTTCTCCAAAGTCTGCTGGCATGGCTGCAAAGTGTCAAGTCCCTATTTTTCCTTAGGGACTCTAAAGAAAATGCCTTTGAGCTTTTGGTTGAAGACGAAATTAGCTTTCTTTTTAAATTTAAAATGGAAACCATCCAAATATTTTTATCAACAGAAGAATGGATAAAAAATTGCAGTATACACACATAATGAAATACTACCTGGCAATAAAAAGAAATGAGCTAAGAATATATCCAAGAAGACAAATCTTAAAAGCACGAGGCTAAATAAAGAAGTCAGCCTCAAAAAACAACACACTGCATGATTCCATCTATATAAAATGCTAAAGAAAAAAAAAAAAAGAACAGAACTAGAGTGATAAAAAGCAGCTCAGCGGTTGCCACGGGCCAAGGAAGGAGTGGGATTGATGGCAAAGGGGCACAAAGGAATTTTGGAAGGAGATAGAAACCTTTTATGATTGTGGTGGTAGTTACACAACTACTACATACATTTGTCAAAATTCAACTTGTACAGTCAAAGTCAGTGAATTTTACTATATGTAAATTACACCTGAATGAAACTGATTTTTTTAAATGGAGGCCAATTTGACAATGGAAGATGGAAATATCTTAATAGTGAATGAATAAAAGTGATTAACACTGGCTGTTCGACACCGCTGATTCTTCTAACAATTCTCATTTCAGCAGTGACTTCATGTTTCAATGCAGGGGAGAAATAAGTAAATAAAAAGGAAAATCCCATCCTGTCATAGTAGGACAAATCTCTGAATCTCTGACATCTAGAATGTGCATTGTGCATTAATGTATCTCATTCTACAACACCTAACCATGCAATAAGTATTTTAAATGACTCAGATTTTACATACCTATAGACTTTCAAGAATAAAATAACTCAGACAATCGTGTTACCTCGTGTTTCAACTGCACTGATGCATTTTCTGAGAATTGTGAATCCCATCTTATCCAACTGTGCACCTAAAAGAAATACAGTTATAAAATATTAAGGGCACAATTAATTACATTTCTCTTCCTCAAAAAGTAGGAAAAAATTATTTAAATCAATCTAATTTTTATTTCACTATTAAAAAAAGAAAGCTAACGGCCATTATGTATTTAAATAATGTAAATGAAAATTTCACACATTTAGAGAGGCACTTACTGAAATATTAGGACATCTATTCCCAAGTTTATAAATAAATTTATAATTTAAAATTTTTTTGAGATTTTAAATTTTTTTAATTGCGCTAACACTGATTTATAACATTACATAAATGTGGGGTGTACATTATATTTCAATTTCTGTGTAGACTACATCATGTTCACCACCCAAAAACTAAAATAACTTTTAAAGTATTAAATATAACTTCTTTTAAACAGTGGAGGAAAAAGTGATACAAATCTTTAGGGGAAGCTATCCAGAAATAGTTAAGATACAATTTTGCCAAAATTTCAACAACAGCTCAGTTTTTTTAAAAATTATATTTAAGAGTAAAGATCTTTAAATTACCTGAAAATTGGAGAATTAACAACAACCTTTTCCTTTTTTAACCTGGGGGTGAAACTTAAGAAACACCTTCTAAAAGTATTATTTGGGCCATGAGCTTGAAAAAAAATTTCATATTTTATACTGTTCTCTAAGTGTTTAAAATAATATTTGACTTTCACAATGAATTTAAAAGATGATTCATGTAGTAGAAAAGAGTGTTTTGAAAATACAGTTTCATATTTTTCTCTAATAGATGTTTGCCTATGATTAGGCTGGCATATTTGAATATCCTAATAAAAGACAATTCTTGTTTCAAAAATGAAATCAGGGAAAGCGGATGCTTTTTCCTCTGTATTCAGAACTAGTAATACTAATTCTTGGCTCTCAGAGGAGATAGAATGAACAATCCATGAATGCGAACTTTGCAGGTTTAATGCTAAGCTTGAAGAGAATGGAAATGAGGAAAATTGGGCAGTGGTGTACTGTTTAGGATCCACTATTTACAACATTTTGCTTAGCAAAACTATTTTTCCCAAAAAGGGCATGCTTTCATTTTTCTATAAAATATAAGAAAAGAAAGGAAAGAGAGAAGGAGAAAAGAAAAGAAAGATGAAGACAGGTAAGAAAAAGAAAGAAAGGAAGGAGGAAGAGGAGAAAGACAAGTGAGAAGACATTAAGAAGGTGCTCTGGTCGATTTACAAGGTTCCATGGCACCCTGTCAATGTCCAGGGCCAGGCTACAGGAGATGTCCTTCATTCAAGCATAGGCTCAAGTGACAGACACATCATGATAATTATGTAACGTGTTACATAACGTAATGTTTCCAAACCATGGACATTTGATAAATGTAGCCTTAATTTCTCCAAAGATATCAAAAGTAGATTAATAAAGAATCCAGCAAGTTTGGTCAGATTTTTACTTTATCTCAGTAAAAATCAAGAGCACAGAGCTAGGCAGTACTTCATTTTCCTCTAGCGCATACAATGCATGTGAAGGTCATTATCCTAGAATATCTCAATATGTTTGGTCACTATTTGTCATTATTTTCAAAAGTACAATGCTATAGTATTTGTATAGCCTATACTCAGAGACTTTAAGGATAAAGAACATCAAGGGTGGAAGTGACAGGGGCCGGGAACAGGAGACCTGATAAACAGCTCCTATGCAGAGGAGCTTACAACTTCCTGTTGAAAGATGCATACCTGAAACTCTTATGTGTTCATTTAAGGGTATAAGAAGAAATATCAAAGTGAATTGTAGATAAAGTATTTGGGATTTGAAGACAAGACTAAAGAAAAGAAAGCTCAGAGATAGGAAAGATCAATGAAGGTTACAGCGGTCCAGGAAAATCTGCGGAGCTCCTCAGTGGATAAGAGAGAATACATATAGTATGTGGAGGACCAACACAGAGAGGGTGCAGAGTGAGCACCCACCAACAGGTTGACCGTCAGTACTGAAAACGAAGTAACTCATGAAAAACAGGGACAAAGAGTCATTTTTATGAATTAGCACTTACTTCCTTCTGGTCTTGGGACGATGGCTCTATTAAAACTATGGAACAGCTAGCAAAAGAGAAAAAGGGGAAACAATATTTTTAACAAATCAATATAAACAATTCAAGTAGGCATACCTACAACCATGCAAAAAAAATACACCAATACTGGTTAATTATATACTTTCGTGCTCAAATGCCAAGATAAACAACAAAAAGGGGCACCTTACTAGCAAAAATAAGATGACAGTGCCATGATTCTTCAGAAACTTTTTGAAAGTTTATGTAAATTTGAAATGCTCAGCCTTACAGGTATAGAATGACCAAAAAAAATTGCTGCATTCTAAACAATAAGATAAAGCTCATTTTTTCACCACTATTTCTAAAATCTGATATGTACTTAAGAAAGAGATGACTCCCACCCATTATTCAAATAACTACATCTGAAATAACTAAGTGATAATTCCAGGCTGCCTCTAAGAATTCTAGCGCTGACTGTTATTTGCAAGACATAAACACGGCACCTGGAAAAAATACACAGCACTTTCAGTGTCCCCACATAAACACATAGCTGAATATTTTCTTTCTCCAGACTTGCCTTTGTCTTTGTATCTCAAATTAATTACTTGGCTCTTTATTCTAAAGGAGAGGTTATATATGTCTGCAAGGTTACCCTGCCTTTGACGACAGACTATCTCTCAATGACTTACTCACGGAATCTTTTTGCTATGCAAACTCACTTTCAAAGCACTTCTGGAATCTCTGGGGAGCTAAATTCTAGTCAGTGCATCACCTTTACTCCAGAGAATTAGTATAATCTGTTTTGGATCTTGGTAACTATTAATGCTGTAAGTACTCTTGACTCCCAGCTAAAAATTTCAAGGACAAATTAAGAATAGACAGAAACAAAACTACGAAGGCTAAATGCAGATCAAATACAATAAAATGATACACAAATCTGATCACTACTTTTTTTCCCCAAGAATGACACATTCTCCTCTATAGCATCTATTTTCAAAATGTGTGATTTGGGTTTTCATTTTTCAAACACCACATCAGGACTGCCACACGCATTGCTGCCCAGCCTCCTTGCCTCCATTTCCTACCTTTGGCCCATTTCACAAGCTCTATTCTGACACCTCTCTTTTTACTATATAGGAACCCTCTTACGCTTTGCAAGCCATTCTCTTTCCCTTTTTTTAAACCCAACTGAAATGGCAAATGCTTTCCAGATAAGCCCACCTGGTACCTGCACTATCAGTTGATTTAGAGTCATAATACTTTGAGTTTATTTAAATTAGTTCTATGGCATTTTCTGTACTTATCCTCACCTAGTCCCCAACTCAATATATGATTTGCTGAATTCTCTATTCCCAAAGGCAACAGTCTACCGAAATGAAAGTGGTGCTTGAATAAAGCGGCACACAGCCTGAATTCCAGTGCCTCTGCATCTATATCACTGCCTTTAATTTATTCCTCAACCCAGCCTGAATACAGAGGCCCACTCGCGAAGGCTACACAATACTGTAAACCATTAGGCTAACCGATAAATTGTTAAATCGAGCAAAATAACTACAGCAGTCACTTATAATATTGCTTGCACTACCTCATATTTACTGTTCCATCTCTACTGAGATCAAAATGAACTGCAAGCATTTATTGTGTTCATCACCCAAAATATTGTCCGTGGGAAAGAAGAAATTGAGAATTTAGATGGCTTCCTCAAGTGAAGCAAAACCGAGTGGCAAAGTCAAGAAAAACCAAAAATAAAAACTAATGATATACCAGTCTTATGTGTGCTGTTGCTACCTCAAGCCAAATTACTAGACTACTGGATGCTTCCAAGATGAATTCAAACACCGGTTTCAGCAGGGAACTTTTTCCAAATACTATAAAGCAAAAATAACATAAAAATGAACACAACTCTAAAGGATTTGAAATAAAACTCAACCACTGATTATTCTTACAGCTTCTTTTCCACCCAGCGCCTCCAACCACTGCTTCCTTTCCTCTTCGGAAAATGCCTGCATGGTCAGGGAAACACCAGGCCTGAAAGACACCAGTAACAGATCAGGTTATCCCTTGGCCGCTAAAAACAAACCTCCTTTCCTACTTCCAAACGTTGTTTTGTGGTGATTAAGTTGTGTTTTTTTAATTTTTAATTGTGCTAAAATACACATAACATAAACTTTACTATCCTAACCATTTTGAAGTGTACAGTTTGGCGGTGTATTGATCAACCAATCTCCAGAAGTCTTCATCTCGTAAAACTAAAACTCTGTACCCATTAAAAAATTTCCCATCCCCTTTCCTCTTAGCCCCTGACAATCACCTTTCTACTTTCTATCTCCATGAATCTGACTACTCTAGGTAATTCTTATAAAGTGGAATCATATCACATTTGTATTTTTATGACTGGCTTATTTACTCAGCATAATACCCTCCATTTTCATCCATGTTGTATGTGTCAGAATTTACTTCCTTTCTAAGGCTGAATAGTATTCCATTGCTTGTATACATCATATTCGGCTTATTTGTTCATCTGTCAATGGACACTTGGGTTGCTTCCACCTTCTGGCTATTGTAAACAATGCTGCTATTAACATAGGTATACAAATATCTCCTCGAGACCCTCCTTTCAATTCTTTTGGATATACACTCAGAAGAAGAATTGCTGGGTGTGCCACAATAAGAAATATATATTTGGTCTCTGACCCCATTTCCTGGCACACAGCTCTTAAAACCCTTGGAATCTCCGAAATGATGTGTTTTTTGGTATACTAATGAGAAGATGGGGCTGGGGACACCCGCAGAACCTCAGGATGGGGGATGGTTGCCAGGGGAACCAACCATGTGATCAGACCTTTGAAAGTTTCAGCCCCACACACCTCTCGGGAGGAGAGAGGGGCTGGAGATTGAGTTCAATCACCAATGGTCAATGATTTAATCAATCATTCCTACGCAAAGAGGCCTCCAGAAAAATCTCTGGGTTTCAGAAAGCTTCCAAGCTGGTGAATACATGTAGGTGGTGGGAGGGTGGTGAGCCCAGGAAGGACGTGGAACCTCCAAGCCCCTTCCCTCATACCTTGCCCTTTATATCTCTTCACCCAGTTGTTCATTCATATCCTTTAAAATCCTCTCTTCCGTAATAAATTGGCAGTAGTTAGTAAACTGTTTTCCTGAGTTCTATGAGCCGTTCCAGCACATTACTGAACCCAACAGGGTCATGGTAACCCTCCATTTATAACCAGTCAGTCAAAAGCACAGGTGACAATCTGGACTTGCATTTAGAGCCTAAAGTGGGGAGGGAAGTCTTGTGGGACTGAGCCCTTAATCTGTGGGGTCTGCACTAGCTCTGCTTAGTGTCAGAATTAAGTTAAATCATAGGACATCCAGTTGATCTCCACAGAGAATTGGGAGAATTACTTGGTGTGGAAAAACTCACACATCTGAAATACAGAAGTACTCTGTAAGTAGGGAGAAACAAAGTCTTCCCTCACACTGGGTCATATAGTAATCTATTTTTAATTTTTTGAGGAACTGCCACACGGTTTGCCCCAGCAGCTGCACTATGTGCATTCCCACCAACAGTGCACAAGGCTTCTAATTTCTCCACATCCTCACAAACAATTGTTATTTTGTCTCTGTCTCTCTTTTTCTTCTTTATTTATAAATGAAATACATGCTTATTAATCTCACCTAAGTATGAACAAAATAAAACCAGAAAGTCATTTTTCACCCCATCCCAATTCCACTTCCAAGAAGACAGCACTGTTAACCATTTTGTGTGTTTCCTTCACATTTTCTCGGAGCCCTGTGTTGGCCCTCAGGCCCAAATGTCAATCTTTCTCAGTTCAGTTTATTCATACATTTGGAGATTCTGCCAGAAAACTCAATATCGGGAGGGAATACTAGGTAGAAAAGCCATTAATAATTACCCTTAACCTGCAGGTGGTTTCTGGAATGAAACAAATTTTGTATATTTGAACAAAAGTATAGAAATAAACTTTTCTGGCAAGAAATTAAAAGGTAAAACATGGAAAACCGGAAACAAAAATAGACGGTTGAAATGGAAAATATATATTAATTCTAATTTGATATTGAATATACTTTCTAAAGTTACCATTCCTATAACAGTACTTCACCTCATTTTTAACTACTGGATAATCTTTTTCAAGTAAAGGAGGCTGTAAGAATCAACTGTAATTCAATAATCACCACAATTTTTATAAAGTACTGTAAAGTATAAAGTACTCCAAAAGCACTGAGCCAAATATGAATACACAGAGCTCACAACACTCACTCCCACAGGCATTATGCTTTCTCCCCAAATGATGGTTATAAAGCATAAGAGAAGAAGTCACTTGCTTAAAATTCACTATGAAGTAACTATAGCTGCAATTGACAAGCTCTTGTTTGCAACCATTTTCTCCATTCCATGAACTTCATGGGGGGAAAAAAATCACCAATAATCTCCCCATCTCACTCCTGAACAGCAAAATGGCTCTTTATTGTCTACCCCAACTCTTCCTGCACTGGCCCAGCTTCACCGTCACCTTGGCACTACAGAGCGCAGAACCAAAGTTTCACCTCCTCTAGCTCTGCTACTCACACATCCTTTTGGAGCAAGAATCAAGGCAAGATGCCCAGACAACCAGGCTGTTTTAAGTTTCTCAACCAGGACGTGAAGATTTTGGCCTTTATTCTTAGTAACCCACACTGGGCTCAGGGGAGTTAATTAAAATTGTGAGGCAAAACTTCAAATGGCACGAATGTTTTTCTTTACATCAGTGAAGTGATAAAATAATATTTACTCATGGGGGGTCTCAGGTCTGCAAGAATGCTCCATTCTCGTAAAGGAGAAAAAATATCTGGAGACCTCTCTAACAATTATATTTATTCAAACATTTAACATATGATTAAGTAAACAAAAGTTTAAAATGAAAAATAAGATGTTATAGCAAATATAATAGAAAGCTGACATGTTTTCTAATCCAGAAACGGCAAAATTAGCCGAGAAAATGGGACCCAAGGCCAAAAATGGCCACCTCTGCCATGGGAATACAAACACAGGGTCTATAAACACTCAATTCAATAAACACTGAGTGTCTACTGTGCTTTAGGTCTTGTACCAGAGGGTCAGGAATTATTTACTGAATACCTCACCATGTGCTGCTAGGCACTGGGCCGAGCATACAGCTCACGAAGGGCTGACGTACTAGCAGGGAAAGCAGAAGGTCAACAAATCACAAATAATCAATTAATTACAATTGTAGAGAGTGCTGCAAAGGAGTCAGGCAGATAACTGTAAATGAGTGAAGCCAGCTATGTAGGAGAAAAAGAGTGAGTGATATGGACATCAGAAGATGTATGCCCAAATATAAAAGCATTCAACTTCAAATATGTTCAATCATGTGGTCAAGATGACTTGTCTGCGAGCTAATTCAGCTGCCAGTCTCAGTAGGCAACTTCAGGATTTCAAGGTGCTATGGGAATAAGAGAGGAGCGCCTGACCTAACCCTGGAAGTTAGGCTTTCCTGGGGAAGGGACATTTAATCTGAGGCTTTAAGGATAAATGAGCCATGTCGGAGCAATAGGGCCAGAGTAGTCCCCTAAGCCGAGAAGGCATACAGGAGTGAAAGAGCATACTCTGGAGGAGCTGGGATCAGCCTCATTGCTGTCCCTATAAACCAGACGGAGAGTGGCACAACAGAAAGCTGCGGAGGCAGCCTAGAAAGCTGGCTGGTGGCCACCTAGCCCTTGGTGGCATACAGAGGCATGCAGGGCCTCCTTGGACATACTAAGGATTTGGTTTATCCTAAACGTCACTGAAGGTTTTTAGTAGGGCAACAACATGACCAGATTAAAGGTGTCCATTGAACACTGGCTACTGGGTGGAAAATGGGATTGAAGACAGGCAAGAGATGGCTGCAAAGATTTGTTAGACGAGTGAAGGATGAGATAGAATGGCCAAAACGAAGAAAAAGAAATGAATGGACTTGAGAAATATTCAAGAGGTGCTTCTACACGCTATGGGCAACAAAATAATGAGCAAGAAAGCTGTCACTGCAAAGATAAAGAATAAAAGACAAATCAATTACAATATAGCATTAATACTAGTAAAGGCATTCAGCGAAAGCCAAAAACAATTGAAGCAAATAAGGACGGAATATTCTTACATACACAAAATCTGACACTGAGCCTGAAGAAAATGCTTTGTACTTCAAGTTCCTTTTTTCCTCCTAAGGTTTTCCACTGATATGTAAGGGGAAATACTACCTACTACAGGTAGATGCTTGGATATTCACATAGAACAGCAAATAGAGATGTTGGATAAGAGAAAGAATCATTGGTTCTGGTAACTTGAAACACAAGAAAAATGTGTTGAACAAAGAGCTTAAAGAGTTATGAACTAAAATTATAGATATCAAAGTAGAGAATAAAGCAATTGTCAGGCTTCCGATGAAACAGCCATATTACGTCTGGATAAAAATCCACAGTGGCATAAAAACTGAAGTATTATTATATGTCTTGCCTCCAAGCACTATGACTAAGACTGGAGCCACCTAGCCCTCTTTGTGAAATATAGCAGAGAACAAACAAACTTGTTGAAAGATGAGAGACTAAGTAGAAATATATCACCTACAAGGAAAGAATTCTATTTCTGTTTACGTTTGGACAAACAATAACATGGTAACTCAAAACAATTCCACTTTTGAGAATTATTTCATCACACTACACATTCTTCAGAACAGTTCATACTGGCAACACATTACTTAAAGGGATCAGTCACTAGTATTACAAAAAGCTGGGTTCCCATCCTATCACAGACTGCTCACGGCCATCCCCTGTCTACTCAGCTCCTACCTCTAAATATTCCTGTAGGAAAAATAAAACATAGTACAGGAAAGCAAGTTTAATCATTTTAAATTCTCCAGTTTCTTCCCTTTTTTTAATAATCAATTGCTAGGAAATCATTAAGCAAAAATGAGACTAGGAAACACTGCACACATTTTAAACTACAATATTGGGGCCAGCCCGGTGGCCAAGTGGTTAGGTTCGCACGCTCTGCTTTGGCAGCCCAGGGTTTCACTGGTTCAGATCCTGGGCACGGACATGGCACCGCTTGTCAGGCCACGCTGAGGCGGCATCCCACATGGCACAACCAGAAGGACCTACAACTAGAATATACAACTATGTACTGGGGGGCTTGGGGGAAAAGAAGAAGAAGAAAAGAAAAACAAGAAGATTGGCAAGAGTTGTTAGCTCAGGTGCCAATCTTTAAAAAAAAAAAACTACAATAGCATCTCATTGTTAAACCAAACTATAAAAACTCTCTAGTTTTTGAAACAAAGACATATTTTATTAATAAAATTTAATGAATATGTAGGACAACATGGTGAATATAAAGATAGCAAAGAATAGAAAATTTCACAACAATGTGCTGGATTATTTACATTTACATAAAGAAAGAAATAGCAATTATATCTTCTCCATTTCATGGAGAGGCTAAGGTGACAACATTAGTGACTTCATTGGAACTAGAACTAGAATTGAGAAAGTTCTAATTTTTGGTTCTTGGAGCCAATATTGCTGCAATGCATTACACTGGTCCAGCTGAGGACACAGCCATCTCTTCTTCATCTAATAATTCATTTCAACCACACTAATATCTTAGTATCAAAACTGTGCCAGACACTGGGCTAAGTTCTGAATAATTCACAGCAAGGCAAAGCTGATTCCTAGTGAATATAAAGACAACAGTATAAACTTCATGAAGAAAAATGGACTTGATAAAAGAGAGCAACTTGCCAGGGCAGTCTGTCTTTCTTTACTTAAAACCATAATTATTATCTGTAGAGCACAACATCTAGAATTGAAATCTGAAGAAAGAAACCCTTGGGTTAAATACGTTCTTGTTCTTAAATCTGCATCTCAGTTTCTTTTCATTCACTCATTAAAAAAATACATACTATTATGCATCAGGCACTCCCTTAGGCTCACGCATGAGAAGCATCTAAGAAGCTATTATCTGTATTCTATATCTGACCCTGTATCAATTAAATCTCTTTCCACTGCATGTTTTCTAGTTCTATCAAAGCATGTGGAAGACAAGTGTTTTCCTTACATTTTAGCTAATAGATGATAATGCCTATATATTAAGAAAATATACAAAAAGGTAAGAGTGGAAAGAAATATTCACAAGACATTGATGAGCTGTCAATTAATGAGATGTTATTGTAAACAGAGAAATCAAAAGAGAAGACTAAGAAGTAGCTACCAAAACTTACAATGTTAACAATCAGCAACACTCTACTTTTCTATGAGGAACGTTGAAAAGGAAAAGGGAAAAACCAAACCAGCACGTTACAAGTCCTGCACTAAATTTTATCCTGAGAAGGGGAAAGTGCCAAAGCCAAACAAAACACAGAAATGTAGCTGTCATAATCAGTTTCTCATAAAGGTTGCTGGGAAAAAAATTTAAAGCACAAATCTATGAATCATACATTTTTCCAGAGATGATAAAAGCATTTGCCTGAGTTTACTAACGGTGAAGACTTTATAATAACTTCTTTCTTCTGTCCACCAAAAAGAGGTTCCAAATAGAGCAAGTAAGCAATGACAGAGTCAGAAGTAGGATTATATTCTCCAAAAAAAGTGAAGTCAAATCATTAATCATTAGAGAACTATTGCTTTGCTTAGAATGGAGAAGGTTCGAAGAGAACACTGTTCTCTCTCTAACAAGAACAAGATGGAGAACCTATAAAATCATAGTAGTTTTGTTGGTTTGTTTTTAAATAACTATCTGAGAATTGAAGACACAAAAAAAATTTAAAGAACTACAATGCAGAAAGTAACAAGCCCTTTCTTGGAGAGAAATGAACACACACACACACACAAACACATAGGCACACACATGGCTCTTTTCATCCTTTGTGAAGCAGCTGGACAAAGAGGAAGCCATAGAGAAAAACAGTAGAATTTTAAAGTTTTAAAGGTAGAGTATGGGCTGGTGTGATAGTTCAGAATCCCTAGAAGACATAGACACAAAGAGTGTTGGAACCCACTCTCCAACTGTTTCCCATGGGACTTCACCAAGTGCTCATGAAGCCATCTGAGAAGAGGGCTGAAAGAGATGCCCCCTGACGTATGTGTGCTAAGTGTGAGGGGTAGGGCAGGAGAACTTCCAGACAAGGCTCTGAAAGCATCCTCAATACATGTGAAGCCTGTGACAAACAGAATCTAATTAAAGTAACAACAGTCTCAGCTCAACTGCCAACTGAAGTGACAGCCCTACACATTAGCAGTCTGACAGAAGAATGGGCATGCCCTTTACTAGGCATAAATATTACTTACTTTAGTCTCTACTGCTCTCTTACACACAATATCTGGCATTCAACCAAAACAATCACAGGGCATGCAAAGAAACAAGAAAACGTAACCCAACATCAAGAGAGCAAGCAGTCAAGAGAAGCAGATCCAGAAATAGCCCAGATATTAAGGGGGAAAAAATCAGACAGAAACCTAAAAACACCTACAGGCATACTTCGTTTTATTGCGCTTCACTTTATTGCACTTCAGATATTGTGCTTTCTAGAAATTGAAGGTTTATGGCAACCCTGTGTGGAGCAAGTCTATCAGCATCATTTTCCAACAGCATTTGCTGACTTCATGTCTCTGTGTCACATTTTGGTAACTCTCGCAATATTTCAAACTTTTTCATTATTATTATGTGTTATGGTGATCTGTGATCAGTGATCTTTGATGTTACTATTATAATTGTTTTGGGGCACCACAAACCATGCCTACATAAAACAGGGAACTTGATGAATGTTGTATGTATTCTGACTGATACAACGACCAGCCATTCTACCATCTCTCTCCCTCTCCTGGAGCCTCTCTATTCCCTGAGACACAACAATATTGAAATTAGGCCAATTAATAACTCTACAATGACCTCTAAGTGTTCAAGTGAAAGGAAGAGTCTCACCTCTCTCACTTTAAATCAAAAGCTAGAAATGACTACGCTTAGTGAGGAAGGCATGTCAAAAGCCGAGACAGGCCAAAAGCTAGGCCTCTTGTAACAATTAGCCAAGATGTGAATGCAAAGAAAAGTTCTTGAAGGAAAATAAAGTGCTACTCCAGTGCACTCACAAACGATAAGAAAGCAAAGCAGCCTTATTGCTGATATGGAGAAAGTTTCAGCGGTCTAGAGAGAAGATCAAACCAGTCACAATTTTCCCTTAAGCCAAAGCCTAATCCAGAGCAAGGACCTAACTCTCTTCAGTTCCGTGAAGGGTAAGAGAGGTGAGAAAGCTGCAGAAGACAAGTTTGAAGGGAGCAGAGGTTGATTCATGAGGTTTAAGGAAAAAAACTGTCTCTGTAATGTAAAAGTGCGAAGCGAAGCAGCAAGTGCTGATGGAGAAGCTGCAGCAAGTTATCCAGAAGGTCTAGCTTAGAGAATTAATGAAGGGGCTACACTAAACAACAGACTTTCAGTGTAGACTAAACAGCCTTATATTAGAAGAACATGCCATTTAGGACTTTCATAGCTCAAGAGGAGAAGTCAACGCCTGGCTTCAAAGCTTCAAATGATGGGCTGACTCTCCTGTTAGGGGCTAATGCAGTTGGTGACTTTCACTTGAAGCCAATGCTCATTTACCATCCCCAAAATCCCAGGGCCCTTACGAATGACACTAAATCTACTCTGGCCATGCTCTATAATAATGAAACAACAAAGCCTGCATGACAGCACATCTGTCTACAACATGGATTACTGAATCGTTTCAGCCCACTGTTGAGACCCACTGCTTAGAGAAAAAGATTCCTTTCAAAATATTACTGCTCACTAACAACGTACCTGGTCACCCAAGAACTCTGATGGAAAGGTACAACGAGATTAACACGTTTCCACGCCTGCTAAGACAACATCCATTCTGCAGTCCATGGATCAAGGAGAAATTTCAACTTTGAGTCTTATCATTTAAGAAACATATTTCGTACAGCTACAGCTGCCAGTGATTCCTCTGATGGATCTAGGCAAAGTCAACTGAAAACCTCCTGGAAAGACATTCACCATTCTAGATGCCATTAAGAACATTCATGATTCATGGGAGGAGGTCAAAACATCAGCAGTAACAGGAGTTTGGAAGAAGTTGATTCCAATCCTCATTAATGACTACCAAGGGTTCAAGATTTCAGTGCAGCAAACTTCATTGTTATCTTATTTTACAAAGTGTCACAACCACCCCAGTCTTCAGCACCCACCACCCTGATTAGTCAGCAGCCATCAACACTGAGGCAAGACCCTCTACCAACAAAATGATTACAACTTGCTGGAGGCTCAGATGATGGTTAGTATTTTTTAGCAATGCAGTATTTTTAATTAAGGTATATACATTGTTCTCTTAGATGTAATGCTACTGCACACTAACAGACTATAATATAGTATAAATATAACTTTTACATGCACTGAGAAACCAAAAAATTCATGTGACTCACTTTATTGCAATGTTCACTTTATTGTGATATCTGCTTTATTAAGGTAGTCTGGAACTGAACCTACACTATCTCCAAGGTATGCCTGTATGTGTATGTTAAAGGATCTAGTGTAAAAGATGGCCAACATGCATAAACTGATGGGAATTTCGGCAAAGAGATGGAAACTATTAAAAAGAGACAAATGTTATACACAAGAAATGGAAAATAAAACAACAGTGACAGAGAATTCAGGAGCACAACTTTCATATGCAAACCAACCAATCTCAAGTCTATATCCCAAACCATCCCCTTTGTCTTACTCTCACACACCAAGCCAGTATTTACCCAGCCCTAAAACATCCCAGGACCAGATACCAGACAACTAAAAACTAACCCTATAGCCTACAGCCCAATGACATTATTCAAACTAGCCAATCCTAAGCTGTTTCCCCTTCTCTGCATGGCCTTTCCCACAGAAACCCCAATAAAGGCTCTGATCTAGGATTTTCCCTTGCTCCTTCCTGACTCCTGACCAAAACCTGGTGTTTCCCATGTGTCCCTGTGTGGTATAGTGTGCCCTCCTCTCCTGGAAACTGTGAGTAAAAAATTCTCTTCCAATGGCATTAGCCTCTCCATGTCATCACCCAATTACTTTCATAAATTAAAATCTTTCAGGTACAACAGAAACAAATATCAAATGGTCTGGCATAATGCAGTTGGAATCCCAGAAAATAAAGAAAGAGAAAATGGAGCAAAAGTATCTGAGGAGATAATGGCTAAGATTTTCTAAAACTGATAAGAAATATCAACCCACGTATCCAAGAACTTCAATGAACCCCAAGCAGGATAAAACAAAGAAAACCACACCTAGGCACATCATAAAAAGAAAATCTTGAAAGCAGCAAAAGAAAAAGACAACATACAGGGGAACAATAACAAAGATAGATGACTTGTCATGAGAAAAAAAATTGGAGGCCTGAAGAAAATGGAATGACTTCTTTGAAGTGCTGGGAGAAAAAAATCCTATCAATCTAGAATTCTACATCCATCAAAAATGAAGGCAAAATAAAGACATTTTCAGACATACAAAACATGAAAGAATTCTTCTCTAGCACACCTGCATTACGAGAAATGCTCAAACTAAACTAGCCTAAGGAACTTAAGGGAAATGGCACGAGATAGAAACTCAGTTCTGCAGAAAAGAATGAAAAAACTCAGAATGGATAAAAATGTTGGCATAAAAAAAGACAAAAAATCATACATACACATATATATACATATATATGTAAATAAAACAAATTTCTTTAGAAGATTACTGACTATTGTATTCATCAAGTAAACATAGTAACGTATCATTGGGTTCATAATGTATGTAGAATTAAAACATATAATAACAAGGACACAGAGGGCAAAGGATAGTAATTAGAAGTCTACTGTTGTAACCGTCTTATATTTTTTTTATTAGAAGTAGATACTATGAATTTAAAAATATGTTATACTCTCTAGGACAAACTACTAAAAATGCACATACAAAGAGGCATAACTAAAAATCAATGGGGAAGATAAAATGGAATACTAAAACAACTCAATTCACTAAAAAGAAGTCAGCAAAGGAGGAACAAAGAGCAAACAGAACAAACAGAAAACAAAACCAAGATGGCAGGCTCACACACATACTTATCGATAATTACATTATATGTAAATTAAATAAAACCCTGATTAAAAAGCAAAAGCTAAACAGACTGGGGTTTTTTTAAAGCAAGACTCAATTACATGCTGTTTATGAAAAACAAAGTTTAAACCTAAAGACACAGACAGGTAAAAGGAAAAGGATGAAAAAAGATATGCCATGTAAACACTAAGCATAAGAAAGCTAGTATGGCTATATTCATATCAAACAAGGTAGATTTCAAGATAAAGATTATTAGAAACAGAGAGACATTTCATAATGATAAAAGGGTCACTTCATCAAGAAGACACAGCAGTCAAATGTGAATACACAAGCAAGCAAAAGAGCTCAAATATTCAATACATGAAACAAAAACTGACAAAATTAAAGGGAAATGGGCAAGTCCTAATCATAGATAGAGATTTTAACATCCTTACTTTAGTCACTGACAGAACAATACAAAAAATCAAAACAATATAGAAGATTTGAGCAACACTACCCATTAACTTAATCTAACTGACAGAGAACACTATACCCAACAATAGCAGAAAACTCATTGTTCTCAAGTGCACATGGAAAATTTACCAAGCAGACCACATCTGGGGCAATGAAACAAGCCTAGCAAACTTCAAAGTATTGATAAAACACAGAGTATGTTCTCCAACAAAAAGAGTATTAAAGTAGAAAAGAAACAATAATATTACATGTAAAAAATCCCCAATTATTTGGAATTTTTAAAACATTTCTAAATAAGACCTGGGTTAAAACTCAACCCCTATGTCGTCATCACATAAAAAATTTTAAAAACTACTTGGAACTGATTTACAATGAAAACAATGCACATGAAAATTTGTGAGACGCAAGCTAAAGCAGACCTTGGAAGAAAATGTATAAATTTAAATGTCTACATTCAAAAATAAAGTAGATGTGCCTGTCCCAGTGGTGCAGTGGTTAAGTTCATGTGCTCCACTTCAGCGGCCTACGGTTCATGGGTTCAGATGCCCAGCACAGACTTAGCACCGCTCACCAAGCCACACTGTGGCGGCGTCCCACATAAAACAGAGGAAGATTGGCACAGATGTTAGCTCAGCAACAATCTTCCTCAGCAAAAAGAGGAAGACTGGCAACAGATGTTAGCTCAGGGTCAATCTTCCTCACAAAAATAAATAAAGTGGAAAATCAATTCTTCCATCTTAAGAAGTGATTAAAAAATAAAATCAAAAGTAAATAAAAGGAAAGAGTAAAAATAAAAGCAAAAACCAATGAAATATAAAATGGACAATATGAGTTATCTGAAAAAATTAATAAAATTGATAGAGTTCTAGGTAAGACTTATCAATAAAAAACAAAAATCTCCAATGTCAAGCATAAAAAAAGGTATTACTACAGAACACAGATATGAAAATAAGTGGATATGACGAAGAATTTTATGCCAATGAAATCAATAGCTTATAAGAAATAAATACATTCCTTGAAAACCACAATTTATCAAAACTAACACAAGTAAAACAGAAAACCTGAATATCCCTTTACCCACTAAACAAATTGAATCCATAATTTTTAAACTTCCTGCAAAGAAAACTCCAAACCAAGATGGCTTCACAGACAAATTCTCTCAAACACTTAAGGAAGAAATTTTCAAATAACAGAGCAAGACGAAAAACTTCCCAAGTCTTTTCTGAAGTCACCATAACCCTGACACCAAAATCAGACACAGACATTACAAAAAAGAACATAACAAACAATATCCCTCATGAACATAAATACAAATATTCTTAACCAAATATGACCAAAATGAATACAGTAATATACAAAGAGGTAAATACACAGTGACCAAGTAGAGTTTATCTCAGGAATGCAAGGTTAGTTTAACTTAGAAAATTCAATGCAATTCACCTATTAACAGATTCAAGAAAAATATTTACTGATCATTTCAATAGACACTGAGAAATGTTTTGTCAAAATTCAACATCTATTCACAATTAAAACTGGGAATAAACAAAAATTTCTTCAACACGATAAAGGCATCTACAAACCATCTCAGCTAACATTGCACTTTATAGTGAAATAATAAATGATTTTCCCCTAAGATCAAGAGTAAGGCAAGATGCCCAATACCACCACTTCTAGTAAACATATTATTGGAGGTCTTGGCAGTGCAATAAGACAAGTAAAAGACATAAAAGGCATACAGCTTGGAAAGAAAGAAAGAAAGCTGTCTTTATTCACACAGGATACCACTGTGTACATAAAAAGTCCTAAAGAAACTACAAGAACTTAAAAGTCAATTCAGCAATATGGTAAGACACAAAAACCAACAGTATTTCTATATACTAACCACATATTGGAAAAGGAAATGTAAAACATAGGACTTTTAAAAATAACATCCAGACACATAAAATACTTAGGGAAATTCAAAAAAGGATGTCCTTGACCCCTATATTGAAAACTATACAACATCACTGAGAGAAATTAAAAACCAAATAGAAAGTCATAAACATGAATTATTAAGTCTCCATATTGATAGAATTGGCCTGTAGGCTTTTGTAGAAATAAACTGATTGTAAAATTTATATGGAAAAGATCAGGAATGACCAAAACAATTTTGAAAAAGAACAGAATAATTACACTACCTGGTTTCAAAGACTTACTATAAAGCTACAATAATAATAATAGTGTGGAATTGGAAAAAGAACAGACAAATAATAGATCAATGAAACAGAAAAGAGAATCTAGAATTAGACCTACACATACATAGTCAAATGATTTACCAAAAGATGCCAAAACAATTCAATGATGGTGAAGTCCTTTTCAACAAATGGTACTAGAAATGCTAGGTATCTGTATAGAAAAAATAAATAACACTCAACTTGCACAAATCACACCATACAACCCCAAGAATTTTCATGAGTCACAGACTAATTATAAAGGTTTTATAAGAAAATTTGGGAAATTATCTCCACAACCTTGGTATAGATAAAGATCTCTTAGAACAGACAGTTCTACCAATAAAATTTCTTAAAACTGACAAATTCAACTTCATCAAAATTAGAATATTCCTCTCATCAAAAGACACTATTAAGAAAATGAATAGGCAAACCACATACGAGAGAAAATATTCACAACTAATATATCTGATGCAGGATTTGTATCCAGAATACTTAGAATAACTGCTACAATTCAATAACAAAAAGACTAATAATATAATTTTTTAAATAAGCAAGATCTGAAAAGACACTTCATAATAGAAGAAACATAAATGGCCAAAAAGTATATGAAAAAGTGCTCAACATCACTAGTCATGATTAGCTCAAAGGAAAAAGACTAAGATAATCAAAGGCTGGTAAGAAGGTGGAGTAACTGGAACTCTCATATATTGCTAGTGGGAAGATAAAATTACTTTGGAAAACTGTCAATTTCCCAAAAAGTCAAAAAATATGTATGCATCTACATATACATACACACACCATGGACCCAGCAATCCCACTCCAAGGTATTATCCAGGAGAAACAAAAATGTGTGTCCACAAAAACCCCTGTATACAATTGTTCATTACAGCTTTACTCACAAAAGCTAAAAGCTTTTCTACGACCCACTCTAATGTTCTTTGGCATGCATCTTAAGAACAAATTCATTTTAAACTCAGGCTTCCATTTAAACACTGGAATCAATATTAAATGCGGCTTTTAGTATGCCACTGTCAACAATAACACCCTCAGGGCAAAATCTTACATTCTATGAGAAACACAGAAGCCCATATACAAGAAATGCTGTGTCTAATTCTACCCACTGCATTTTTCACCAATTCTACCTAAATTCTTTAAAAATAACTTCCTTTCCTATTCTCCCTACACTGGAATCTTAGTAGAATTCTTGAATGGTGCACCATCTCTGACAAGATAAAGCCACACAGGGCCCTTCACATTCTGGCTTTATGCATCCCCTGCACTATAACCAATGAAGCTGTTACACTTTTTTCTTTTTTTCCTGAAATATACACTCATAAATATATTCATGTAAAAGAAAACTGTAAAATTCCATTTGGGGCCAGCCCTGATGGCCTAGTGATTAAAGTTCAGTGTCTCTGCTTCGGCAACTCAGGTTCAGTTCCTGGTCGCAGAACCACATCACCCATCTGTCAGTGGGCATGCTGTGGCAGGAGCTCACATAGAAGAACTAGAAGGACTTACAACTAGAATATACAACTATATACTGGGACCCTGGGGAGGGGGAAAAAAAAATTCCATCCAATTCCACAAGCATTTGTTGGAGTTGTCTTATCAACTGCTTTAAAGAAGGGCTTCTCAACAGTGACACTACTGACAGATTGGACCAGATGATCCTTTGTTGTGGAGGACTGTCCTGTGCTGGATATTTAGCAGCATGGCTGGCCTCCATCCACTAGATGTCAGCAGCAACAGCCTGCCCTGGCCCGTCCCCACCCTAGCTGTGACAATCAAAATGTTTACAGACATAAAATCACTCACAGTTGAGAACCTCTCCCTTAAAAGATTATCTCAACATATTTTCTCAAGATTTCTCTGCTTCTTTGTAAGCTTTCCCAGTCAGCCCCATTCCCTATTGCTTCTGGGCACCGAAAGCACCTCAGACAGACCTCTGAACTGTGGTTTCTTTGTAAACCCTCTTAGACTGTGAGCTCCCTTGAAGGCAGGCCTTTTAGTTTCTGGTTTATTCTTGCATCCTCAGAGCTACAGTCAATGACTGCTTAGGTGCCTGAATGACATGCACTATAAAATACTTACAAATATTACTACAGCTAATGTACCACAAAAGCATTCTTCTTATTATTCAGTCCAATTGCATGGGCTTCTGAAAGCAACATATTCTGAACTTACTCTTTGAAAGTGACAAATAGTATAGTACCATGCACAAAGATGCTAAATAAAGTAATTGGTGCAAAAGCATCTTAAAACACATAATGCTTCAGATATACAGGTGATTTCATCCTCCCATCGTCAACAGAAAATATAAACGGGTGAATTACAAAAGATCTTACGAAGTATCTCGCCATCCTTTCAAGAGTGATATACTAGAAACTAGGCAAAATCAAACCAAATATAATATTTGAAATGTCAAACTAATGAGCGCAAAATGGGAGGCATTTTCTTTAAGCGGTGCCTGAATGTGATGTGTGGGAGAACTTCACAGAATGGTAGTTATTTATCCAGCAAATGTGTGGGGGTCACACAATGTGGCATGTGGCAAGCATGCCAGGAAAGCTAAAAGCACGATAGTTATATAACAAAACTGTCGGGCGGGGGTAGGGAGATGATATTCCGCCCTTCAGGAAGGAGAGCTGCACCTTCTGACAGACTACGGCTTGCCACAAGGAAAGCACCTACACAAAATGCTCTTCGCCAGCCTAAAATGAGTGACACGATCATTTCACAGGCCATAGTATTGGAAATGTGGCTGGCATAAAGTAGTGAATGTTTAGAGTCACTTTAAGAGCCTTATTTTAGTTATTCTAAGTCTTTATTTGCAGCTGTGTTCCTTTTCTTTTAAGCTTTATCGATATATAATTCACATCATAAAATTTACCTACTTAAGAGTTTATATTTCAATGGCTTTTAATGTATTCACAGAGTTGTATAACCACCACCAAAATCAATTTTTAGAACATTTTCATCACTCCCCAAGAAAAGCCACGTATCTATTTAGCTGTCACTCTCCACTTCCCTCCAAACTCCCAGCCCTAGGCAGCCACTAATCTACTTTCTGTCTATATAGATTTGCTTGTTCTGGATGTTTCTTATAAATAGAATCATACAATACATGGTCTTTTGTGACTGGTTCATTTCACTTAGCATATAGTTTTCAAGGTGCATCCACAGCGTAGCATGTATTAGTTCTTTATTCCTCTTTATTGTCATGATATTTTCTTGTGTGGGTATACTATATTTTACCTATCCATTCATTATTAGACATGTGCGTTGTTTCCATTTTGGAGGCCACTATGAATAATGCTGCTACAAACATTCACGTACAAGTTTTTACATAGACAAACGTTTTCACTTCCCTTGGATACATAACTAGGAGCAGAATTTCTGGTTCATACGGTAACTTTATGCTTAACTTTTTGCAGAACTGCCAAATTGTTTTCCAAAGTGGTTATACTATTTTAAATTTCCACCAGCAGTGCATAAGAATTCCAATTTCTCCACATACTCACAAATATTTGTTATCTGACTTTTTAATTATAGCCACCCTAGTGGGTACGAGGTGGTATCTCATTGTGGTTTTGATTTGCATTTCCCTAATGGCTAATGATGTTAAGAATCTTTTCATGTGCTCATTGGCCACCTCTGCATTTTCTTTGAAAAAATGTCTATTCAGATCTTGTGCTCATTTTTCAACTGGATTACTTATCTTTATTATCAAATTACTGAATTATAATATTGGGTTATTTTAAGAGTTCTTTATATATTCTGGATACAAGTCCCTTATCAGGTGTATCATCTGCAAGTATTTTCTCCAATTCTGTGGGTTTTTTCACTTTTTTTTTCTTAATTTTTAGTGAACTTTTAACATTTTTTTTTGGCAGGGGAAGATTCACCTTAAACTAACATCTGTTGCCAATCTTCCTCCCTCTTTCCTTCTTTTTTCCCCTCCAAAGTCCCAGTACATAGCTGTGTATAGTTGTAAGTTCTTCTGGTTCTTTTATATGAGCCACTGCCACAGAATAGCTACTGACAGACAAGTGGTGTGGTTCCATGCTCAGGAACCAAATCCAGGCCACAAAAGCAGAGTGTGCCAAACTTTAACCACTAGCCCATCAGGGTTGGCTTGTCTTTTAACTTTTTTGATGGTGTTCTTAAATGCTAACTCTTAGCCAAGACAGTCAAAACTTTTAGTGAATTGAGGGGAGGAAAATGAAGCACATATCCATCAAGTCATTGTTAATGAAAGCAGTAATGACTAGTTTGACCCCCACTCCACCAGAGCCATTCTCCCTTTCATTTTCAGTAATAGATTCCCCAAGAATTAGAACAGCACATGGATGTCCGGAAACATAAGAGAGCAATTTCCCAGCCTCCTTGCAACGAGGTACAACCTTGCAACTCCATTCAGGCCAATGGTATGTGAGCAAAAGTAGTGTGTGCAACCTGTGGAAAGCAGTTCTGCAAGAGACAGTGCTACATGACAAATAGGAGCGGGAATCTTGGACCTAAGGTGACTGGGAAGGTAAACCATCCACAAGAGGGAGCAGGATCTGACACCCAATAGCATGATATTCAACCCTGATCTGACCACCTCTAGGCTTCCTGAACAAGAGGAAAAACAAACTTTTACACTGTTTAAGCCGTCTTATTTTGAGTTTTTCTGTTACATGCAACCAAACCTGAGCCAAAGTCACACAACGATTAAGCAAAAGCTCCTGTTTTACATCTACACAGATCAAATGTAAGTCCAGGCTCCGTCTTGCTGTGTATAAAGCACTACCTGTTGTCACGATGTTACCTCACTGCTTCCAACACAAGGAATAAAAAATAGCAAAAATTGATACCAGGAAATAAGATAAAATAAATTTATATTAAACATACACAATCAACTGTGAAATTGCTATATTAAGGTAACCAATGGAATTCTGTAGAAACTCCACCAGAAACACATTTACAATACCCACATGCTCCAAAATGGGTTACATTTATTTTCTTTAAGCAGAAGGAAAACACTGGAGCTCACAGTGCTGCAGTGTGGTACAGAAGAAAAGGATGGTTGACTGACAGTTGCTTGATTGAATCTAATCCCAGTTCTGTCACTTCTAAGCAACAATTCAATTTTATTTAATCCAGTACAAATTTGGTGAATGCTCACCATAAATAAAAAATTGCATTTGGTACTGCAGTACCAAGTAATACTAAGATGGAGTTCCTACCCTCATGGAATTCATAATCTAATAGATCAGGAACAAATTACTTATAATTCCCTGTAGTGTACTAGGCCAGGAATCAGGAAAATAAAAAAGAGAAGAGCTTATCTCATTCAAACTTTTTCACTCAATGATACCCTCAAAACTCCAGAATTAGGGTAGAGACCTCAAAGCACACTCACCACCCTCCTCCAGATTTTGCTCCAAAAGTGGGAGACCAACAGCAACACACTGACAGTGAGGGGTGGCAGGAACTCAAGGGCCCCCACAAGAACTATCCATTGGTAACATCAAACCTGAGTAAACATTTCCCTGTTTAGAAATGAGGAAATAAACCAGAGGCAACAGGAGTCTGTAACTCAACTGAGAAGCAAAGTGATCCTAAAGACTCAAGGAGACACATACACAAATAAAGTTATTTTCAAGTTAACCAAAAAGCTTTAGAAAAAGTCTTACAGTAAGTATGTATTACTTTTGAAAAAAATATATGGAAGAGATCCAGGTAGAGACAATCAGTTTGGGAGTTACCAGAATATGAAAGACACTTAAAGTCATGAGGCTGGTCAAGATCATAAGGGTTAGGGTTAGGGGAGAAGAAATCTAAGGACTGAGCCCCAGACAACTCCAACCTCAAGAGGTCTTGGCAAAGAACTGGCAAAAAAGTCTAAACAATGAAAAGCCAACGAGGTGAGAGAAAAAACAGGCAGGGGTTATGTCCTTGGGCCAAGGGAAGCAAGTGTATCATGGAAGAGAGAGTGACTGGCTATGTCAGATGCTGCTGCCAAGAAAGAACAAGAGGCCTGAGAAGTGACCACTGGACAGAGCAGGAAACCACGATGATCTTAACAAAACAACAGCAGTGGAGAGGTGGAGGCAAACGCCTGATTGGAGAGGGCTCCAAAAAATATAGGAAAAAGGAAATTTTAGGCCCTAAATAATAGCTTTTTGAAGAATTCTTGCTGTTTATGAGAGGAGAGAAACGGGCAGTAGACCAGAAAGCAGATGGGTGACAATAGGGTTTTCTCATTCGTGATTGTGGTGATATTTTTTTTACATGGATGAAATAAGAATATTTTCTATGCTGATGGGAATAATCAGTGGAAAGGGGAAAACCAATGTTAACAAAAAAGAAAAGGAAGAATTGCTTGAGTGATATCCTGGAGGAGAGAGAGGATGGGAAGAGAGAATGGAGACAACTAAACAGAGAGATTGGCCTCAGTTAGGAACACAAACAGCTCACACAGTGATGGAAGAAAGGCAGGGTATCTGCGCACTGATGATGGAGTGAGTATATAAGGCAATGGAAGATCTCTTCTAATTGCTTGTTTTTCGCAACAAAATAGGACAAATCATCAGCAAAATCATCAGGAAAGGGAGGAAGTACCAGAGGCTTAGAGAGAGAGGAAAGTATGAAATATTCATCAGTAAAAAGAATAAAGGAACTAAGAAAACATAATACAATTAGTGGTTAGAATTAATGGCCTATTTGAGGCTAGCAGTCATGAATTTGAAGTGATCTTAGTGAACATGGTTGAATACGTCTCTCTAAGAACAGAAAAGGCCCAGTTAAATCTTACTTAAGTTGGGGTTGTGAAAATAAGTAAAATAAAGGAAAAGAAAGGCAATGGAGTTGAATGTATTTAAAAGAGTGACTATGAAATTTAAACTAGGTAAGGAAAAAAGTGAGGGTGTGCAGGGGCTGAGGAACATCAGGATCAAGTGATTATGGTCCTTCATGGGGAATCTAAGGATACTTACGAGAAAAGAGTAAGCAGCGAAGGATAGAGGTGGTGTCACAAAGAGAAAGTCTTGCAGTTGAGATCGCAGTGGGGGTTGCAGGCCCTTGTAAGGACAAGATCTAAGGAATGATCATGAGAGGGAATGGCTGAGGTAGGGTAAAGAACAAGATGACTGAAGGAGAGGAGTCCAAGGAGTCAAGAAGCAAAGAGCTAAAAGGATCATCCGAAGTGATATTGAAATTACCAAGAATTATATTAAGGTTTGAAGATATACCACACGAGGAGCTAAAGATTCTAAAAGCAATTCAAAACATAGAAAAAAGTAAGAAAAATATAGACTGTAGAGAGATACACTTTGAGGGTGAAAGCTTGTGAATGGACAGGTATAGAAAGATAAGAAAAGGCAATCAGAGAGATCCAAGAAATTTGGGGAGAATCAGCATGACTCACTGTCATGGAAGTCAAAGGATGGGAGAGTTGTGGGAGTTAGAAGTTAAGTACCAAGTCAAACGCTGCTGAAGCTAGACCCAATATCCTACTGGGTTTCTTACTGAATGATCCACAGCAGTCCAACTCAATATGAGCAAAACTGAATTCATCATCTTCCTCCATCCTTATTCCTGCTTGGTTTTCCATCTTAGTAAATGGCACCATCTAGTTGCTCAAGCCAGAAATCTTCCCCTCCTTTACCTTATATTCCAACATCCAATTTATCTCTAAATTTGTATATAAAAATCTCCCTTAAACGGAGCCCCCAGCCTCCATTCCTAGTGCCTACACACCAACTCATGGCCCTTTCACCTACTGTTGCCATCTCCAAACCTTTCTCTACTCTGCCAGAGTGAGCTCTGAAAAGTGTATTTATGCCACTCACTGCCTTGCCATTTAATGAACTAAGCTCAAAAATCTTAAGGTCAGGCCCTTGGCCTTATCTCAAGCCTCCTCTCCACTCTTCCTGGCTCTCTGCTCCAGTGATACTGACGGTCCCCAGGGACCTCAAACGGGTCACATCCTCTCTTGTCTCCAGACCTTCACACATACTATCCACTCTGTCTGGAATATGAGTCTCAATCCCAACCGACTCCAAATAATCCTTCAGTTATCCATTTAGAGGTCAGATCCTCTGTATGCCTTTCTTTAACCATCTAGACTGGGTTAGGGGTCCCCCTACTCTGATTCCTAGAAAGAAGCTCTGGGTGTCAATAGAAGTAAATGAGAGATTTCTCCAAGAAGAAGCAGGCTGAAAGGGTGGAGATCCAACCTCCTACCCTATTTTAGTAAGAAAACTTTTATTCTCTTTGATACATGCATAACATTTCATTTGAAAAGAAGGTCTCCCTATAAAGCAGTTTGAAAACCACTAGAATAGATCACCTCTAAGGTCTTCCCCAGTTCCAAGAGTCTCCTTACAAGGTACTGTCCTTTATAGATAAAAGTAACTCCATGGTAATCCCTCATGAATCTTTGTGAGGAGTAGGAAGAGGTTACACCATCATTAAGGATCATGGCTGATGAGCATTCAGCATGATCAAGGTCTTAGGGAAAATATGGGTTTAGGCAAAAATAATACAAATTGTATTAGAACAATATACGAAAGTACTAGGGATTAACCTCATTTAACACATTTTCTAGTAGACATCTCTGCTGATTCACTTTTGTCAATTATTTAGGAAACAAAACAATTACATGGTAATACTCTGAGGCCCTTAGCATAGTGGTTAAGAGCTTGGGCTCCAGACGTAGAACGCAGGAGTTCAAATCTCAGCCCTTCCACTGACTAGCTACACGACCTTGGGAGAATCACTTAAGCTCTCTATGCCCCACTTTCCCACCATAAAATGGGAAGGGTCATATCTAGCTGATAGAGCTGTGGTGAGGATTAAATGAGATAAAGCATAGTAGAAATCAGAACACTGTCTGAGAAAGCATTCAACAAATGCTAACCATGGACGTAAGCACACGTATGTATGCTCAAGTTTATTACACAGCCTGAACCCCTTCTTAAAGTTTTTGAACCAGCATTTACTGGCTTGAAATTTAACCTCTTTCACAATGACATTCCCTTTCATTTTTTTCCAGTCTTGGCAAAACGCTTATTAAACCATCTGTCCTTTATCATGGTGCTTAAGAGCACATTTTCATGTACCTCATCTTCAAACCACTTACTAGAAAGTAGAACACAGATCTTCTCTCTCTGCACTAACCCCATAGACTCAGTTATATCATCTGAGGGAAGAGGAAGCATTCATTATTTTTGTATTCTTGGGTCCTGACCTGAAATGAACTTTTGTGCAAAAAAATCTCATACTGCAAACTTTTATTATACAAACATGAGACAACATTATCTAAATACCATTGTTGCCAAAACCATGGCTGGCAAGGAACCACCGTACTGACAGCCATTACAAAAGAAATGTTCAATGAGTACCATGATTTTCCTTAGTGCTACAGGAGGACATAGAAATAAATGCCAGACAAGTCTGACAAATACTGTCAGATGGACTTTCTTCTTTTTTTTTTTTTTTCCCACTTCCTCCTCTCTGGCAAAGATTCTTTTATAACTCAATAACTCAAAGTCATATACCAAGAAAAAAAATAGTCTTTGAATAAACAGAGTTTGCCTATGACCTTCCACCACAAACAGAGCGTATACATTGAAAATTCCCACAGTGAAAAATGAATATTGCTCTGTATTAACAGCCATCGCCACCTCTGTTTAGCTTTGTCACCCACTTCCTTACTTTCACTCATTATTCTTTTAGTGCCACAAATGAGGTTTGGATCAACAATGAAATACTCCATGGTTATTTTTTAAGTGACAACACTGGTTAGAATGACTCCAAACTTCGGCCAAGATTAAGCTATCACTCCACAGCTAAACACAGTGACTGAGGCTAAACAGCTCACAATGAATACATTGCCTGGAAATGTAACAAGATAACATTCTTTTAAGCCATGGAAATCTCAGTTGCAATTAACCTGTTTTTTTAAAAAATCATTTAAGTCCAATAATTCCAGTAACTTACCGGTCAGCGGCTTCAACATCAAAACAAAACCTTCTGTCGATGGAGTCAGTATGCCTTTTGGTACATTCTTTCAAATAGAACACCTCTCCATCCCCCTACAAATAATCATTTTAAATATTCTCAAAAACTACAGTATAAACATATATACCCTGAAGCACCCTATATTTGGGGGAGGGGGGGCAAAGTTCAAAGTTTTAAGTCTCTTTATCCTATTCTCTTTTGAACTAGTTTACTTAAAAACACTATTAAAACCTTAACCATTTTTGTCATTCTCCTTTTCTTATGGTTTTCTAGATCCTGCTTTGATTACAGTAACATTAAACCAGACCTCATGAGTGCTAATTTTAAAAGGTGGATTACCAATAGAGTTTCCACATGCTAGAATATGTCACCCTCTTATTGTACGCTTTTAAAAAGAATAATTTGGTTTTATATCACATTACATTATACCATATAAAAATTTCAATTCCATGTGAATCTACCTGAAAGTACACCGAGGGCCTTAGATCAGCTATTGTGATCCAAACCACTCAATCTACGTGGTTTTTCTGTTTCCTAAATGAATCACCCTGAATTTACTTAATTTTCTTTTTTTTAATATGGTACCATTTTACCTCACTAAACCATCCTCTCGAAGAGCATAAAAAGGGGTGGAAGACAGAGAGGTAGAATGCAGGAACACAGTCATCAGTAAAGAACTGTAAGAAGTCTGAGTGCACACTTGGGGAATGTTTTAACATTTTCTGGAATATGAGGATCTCCAGATAATATTGAGCAAACATTAAATATATAAATATCCAAAATATCACATTCATTATATTCTAAAGGTGGCTAAAACAGAAAGAATCATTAAGTGGACTTGTCTCATGACTTGAGTTAGCTCTGACAGGATATCCAGATTCAAACCTCAAGCTCAATCTTAATCTCATCAGCCTTCAAAAGTGACACCCTCACTTCCTCCTCTTCTCCACGGTCCTGATCTTCCACGTCTATTTCATTATTAAAAAGTGTGTTTGTATTACAAGCTGCATTAAATATTTCTCAGGAGATGCAAAATATATGTAAATAGAAATGAACTTGGGTTAATCCCATATTCACATGAGCAAAATCATGCCCATCTATCCAGAAAGCAATGAATTAACCTTCTTTCTTAAAACATCTTTCCAATTCTATGCAATATTGATGGAAAGAGCTTTGTCTCCAGACTACTGATTATCTCTATGAGCTGCAGCTGCTCTTTAGAATACCTGTAAAGATCACCCTTCCTACAGCCAACTCCTGTGGGCTGTTGCTCTTTTCTTGCTATCATGCATTGTTTTGCTGTTTATTTCTATAGGAAGGGTAAACTAAATGGGGCATATTTAAGTGAGAACTTTGACAGTCTAAGTGAAAAACCATAAAATTCATTATAGATCATCACTCTATACTGTTTTCAGGGTGTGAATACATGTGTGCACGTCAGCTCTCCCGTGTAAATATGGACCTAACAGACCACTGAATCATGAAAGCTCACTGTAGGTGTTAATTTAATCTTCTAATAACAGTGCCATAAAAGGACTCTACTCCTCTAAAAAAAAAAAAAAATCTGACCATAAAAACCCATGCATACAATTCAAAAAGCACAAGAACTGTTGTTTTCTGGCCTATTTAGAACCAAAAGAAAACAAAGATCTTTATCCTAAACAGAAAATAAAATGTATTTATCATTAGCAAATATGAAAACCATTAAAATGACACTCTGAAAGACCACCTCATACAGAATACAGAGTATAAAATCAAATACTTACAAGTTTTCCCCCAGATCTGTGCTCAAATGGGATGATGTTGAACTTCTTGGCTGCTTTCCGATACATGCAGTAGTGTTTGACCCAACTAGACCCAAATGGAGCAGGCCCTGCAACGTGAAATAGAACTTTCTATTTTTCCTCACAAATAAGCAGATATGCAGAATTCCAAACATATTACTAAAGAGGAAATCCCAATAAAAGCAGCAACTAATACAGCTCAAGGAAACAAATCAGCAACACTTGCTGGTTCTAAGCAAAGGGAAAAACAAGGGGGAATAATAAGGCTCAAAGAGATAATTGAAGAAAAGTTCCTAATAGTTTCAGCAACACAGAAGTGATTTAAAGACCAACTTTTAAAATAGTTTGCTAGCCTGTTATATCTCCTACCCAAACAGCTCTTAATTATAAGCTCTATTTTTTGTTTGCTTCTAGACATTAAGAGCTCACGAGGGTTTCCAGAATTCCATACAATACATATGATGGTTTTGGATTCCCTTTTGGTCTCTCAAAAAGACAGACCACTAGAATCACAGTGCTTAAAAAAAACAGCTAGTCTAGAAATCCATCTGGCGCTTTAAGTCCACTATAGCACCTTGGTGAGCAGCTGCCCTTACCAACGACGGTAAAGCTAAGCTTTAGAGTGAAGCATGAAGAAGATAGGGGTGAGCTGGCCACACATGCACCAGAACATTCTCAGAACTACTTCTTACCTCTTCCTAAGTCAGTATTACCACCATGAGAGCTCTTAAAAGACAATGGTCAATGTCAGGGGTACCTAGCATCTAGAATTTCAAGCGCCAGTAAAAGTCCAACCACAACAAAACAAACGTTAAGCCCAACAGAGGTTGACAATTTATTCTTTTACCAAGTAAAGACGTTTTAAAAACCCAGCAATTTACATCCATTACCACCATCATTTCACCTAAAAACAAACAAATTAAGCATCTATACCTAAGACTCAAGAAGGACAAACTTAGGAGGGAAAAAAGGACAGATTTAAAAGGAATGCATTTACTGGAGAGGATGTGGAGAGAAGGGAACTCTTGTTCACTGCTAGTGGGAGTACAAACTGGTGCAGCCACTATGGAAAGCAGTAGGGAGTATCCTCAGAAAATTAAGAATAGATCCACCATTTGATCCAGCCATCCCACTGCTGGGTATTTATCCAAAGAACTTGAAAACACAAAGGCATAAAGATACTTGCACCCCTATGTTCACTGCAGCATTATACACAATAGCCAAGACTTGGAAGCAACCTAGGTGCCCATCACGAGATGAATGGATACGGAAGACGTGGTATTTATACACGATGGACTACTACTCAGCCATAAGAAATGATGAAATCCAGCCATTTGTGACAACATGGATGGACCTTGAGGGTATTATGCTGACTGAAATAAGTCAGAGGGAGAAAGTCAAATACCATATGATCTCACTCATCAGTAGAAGATGAAAACAATGACAAACACTTAACATTGGAGACTGAATTGGAGGTTACCATAGGGGAAGGGGGGAGGGGGGAGGGCAAAAGGGGTGATTAACCTCACATGTGAGGGGATGGACTATAATTAGTTTTTGGGTGGTGAACATGATGTAATCTACACAGAATTAGAAACATACTATGATGTACATCTGAAAATACATAAATAAATAAAAATTTAAAAAGGAATGCATTTAGCTTTAAGAAAAGGTAATTACATTATCTTGGGGGGGTGGTTGGGGGGTGGGTTGAGGAGTTACTGGACCACAGTAAGTCTCATCTCAGATCTTCATTCGTCCAAAGATCAGATCCAGGAGCCACTGGTGAATGTGAGCTCAATAACTAGCATTTGCACCATGTTCTATGGTTCACAAAAATATTGCATAGGTATTTCATTCAATACTAAGAAAAAAAACCTCAAGAAGGGGGTGGTATATTATTGCCTTTTTAACCTGAGAAAACTTAAGCTTAGAACAAATGCCTGAGAAATAGCAAAGCCAAACCTCTCACAGTCGCTGGCCCCAAATATCAAGGTCTTCCCACTAGTTAAGCTACCACTCCCTCCTGACACCCACCTGAGCCTACTATTCAATCAGCTCTGAGCATACAGGCTAATGATGCTTTTCCACATCCCTCCAAGCTCCAGGCAACACTGCGGGAGAGGGTGCAACAAAGACTCCAGTGTGAGACTGACAATTCCAGCACTTAGGAGTTGTATGAACTAGGGAACGTTATTTACCTCTCAGTGCTTCCATTTTCTCATTGTAAACGGGGTAACAATAGTACCTTACCCTTTCTAAGGTTTTTTAACGGATTAAATGAGATAAGTTGTTGAAGAGCTTAGCACAGTGCCCAGGACACAGTTAACAAGAATTTTGCTATTGTTTCTGTTGTTTTTTGCATCTAGTTTCAGCCCAATTCCTCTCAAAGCCAGTAAGATAAGCAAGAGTTATGAATCTAAAAATTAAAGTTTCCTATGATTTTCTAAAAATTAAAGTTTCCTCTGATTTTCACTTGGGCACATAATACAAAAATTCTATCCTTCTTATGTCTTTACCCTATATTTGGGTTTAGTTCTTTCAAATTCAATAAACAAACTGAGATTTAAGAAGATAAAGCATCAGATAAATTCAGAGTTCTGCCATGCCATGTAACTGTTCTTCACGAGACATGATAACCCAGATCAAATAAGGACAAACAGAAAAAGAAAACTATTCTGCTGACTGCATATAACATGAACTTCCATTCAAAGGACACATCCATTCACACAGCTGTTCCATGAGTATTCTCTGCTACTAAATTGGTCAGTGTGAAAGTCCTGTAAATCAGCCACACTTAACAAGTGAAACGGACTCTGTAAAGCACCCTGACGACGGTCGAGGGTGGGAAGGGAGGAAAATAGTAAATACGGAAACATTTTCACATTCTCCTCTTCTCTACTAACCAGCAATCAAGTTCTACAGTTGAAGTAGTCAACTTTAAGAGCTTAACCATTAAAATAAAACCAAACTGTCAAAAGTTTGAAAGAGTTTTTGAGTGCCTTGATTTCAAAATAAGGACACTCTATGCACCACATATTCACTAAGATAGCAACAACACTAAAAACTGTGAGGTAAGTCAGGATGCCATCTAGGAATATTTTCTATAGTCATCTGCAATCAATCTGATAATTTTAGTAAGAAGTAACTATCTCAGAGTGGTGTGGGAAGAAATGATATGAAGGAAGAAAAGAAATGTCTCTCTTCACCATGGAGGCGTAGGGTTGCGGGGGGGTGGGGGGGGAGGTGCCTATGTATACGAATGTGTGTGTGTGTTTGTTGGTGATAATGATGGGGGTGAAGGGAAAGGAGGAAAAAGATAATACTGCACATCACTTTCAGTCTTACACCCCTTATACCAAGTTCGGGTTCCCTCACAAGGAAGTTTTAGCAAAACGTGGTACAGAAGTCGGGGGTGCAGCTAGAAAGCTGGGTGCTCGCACAGTTCTAATCTCACCATCCCCTCCCTAAAGCAGGAAGTTGTTTTCCCCAAAAATGCAAATTACACTTTCTAGGGTAGAAGGAGACAAAGAAACCAGTAGGAATAATTATTCCAAAAATACCAGAGTAATTACAATAAGAGGGTTTTTTTTTTCCTTTTTCTCCCCAAAGCCCCCCAGTACATAGTTGTATATTCTTCGTTGTGGGTCCTTCTAGTTGTGGCATGTGGGACACTGTCTCAGCGTGGTTCGATGAGCAGTGCCATGTCTGCGCCCAGGATGTGAACCAACAAAACACTGGGTCTCCTGCGGCGGAACGCACCAACTCAACCACTCGGCCATGGGGCCAGCCCCCACAATAAGAGGTTTTTAAAAAATTTTTAATTAGTCATTTGTCACTGTCGGAGGGCCTCTTACTTTTTTCCTGTACATACAGGTAGCCTTCTGCTGTGAACTGACTTGCTCGTTTGTGGTCCTTGGGATTCTGTCTGATTTTGTTCATAAGCTCTTCCACTTCTGACCTTGTTCCTTCAAAACGATTTCGTGTCTGAAATAGATTAAAAAACACATATAAATTCTCACGTGAGTTTTCCTTTTTTTTTTTAGTCTCTGATTTTTAAGACAGTGGTTAACTATAATTAAATTTGTAGGATTTTTCTATAAATTTTTCAAAATATACCTATCCTTTCCAATGTGTCTCTAAGATTTTGTTGAGATTATTGTTCAAAGACACAAATTAGTGGTAAAATAGCTAATAGAGGGGTTTAAGTCAAGGTAACTAGAGGTTATTTACTTTTTTTTTTTTTCTTTTTCTCCCCAAAGCCCCCCAGCACACAGCTGTGTATTTTCAGTTGTGGGTCCTTCTAGCTGTGGTACATGAGACGCCACCTCAGCATGGCTTGATGAGTGGTGCCATGTCGGCGCCCAGGATTCAAACCAGAGAAACCCTGGGCCACCGAAGCGAAGCACGCAAACTTAACCACTCAGCCACGGGGCTGGCCCCAAGGTTCTTTACTTTGAAGCTTGCTAACACCCAGAATAATTCTATTATTCAACATAAGAATTCCTGCCCCTATGTCTCACAATATTACTAAACCTTAGATTTTTTTTTTAAAAAAAGCTCATAACATACCTGTCTGGGAAGTCTTTCCTTTGCCAACAATCAATCTGACTTGTTATTACTATTATGCTAGCAATATGTCTAAGTACTCAGAATCTGAAAAACTTAGCTCTTCTTTGCAAAGTAATAAATACAAGTGTCGTTTTTTCCAGGTCATGGCAACCGCACTTGCAAATGACATTTCTTCCCAGAAGAAGGGAGGGAGGGAAAAATCTCACCTACAAATAATGTCTTTGATATGGGAAGAGACAAATCACATTTCTGAAACCCAGGAGACTTGGCATGCCAATATCTCTGTCAAACAGCTACACTGAACACCTACACGCAAGGGGAAGTAACAAAATTACCAAGTCACTGTGATGAGTCAGCACCAGAAGTTTCTGGACATTTCTTTCATCCACACTCAGAAATAATTGTATTAATACCAAAAAACTGCTGATGTGAAACTGCGGAGGAGCTGAGATGAAAAATTATTATTGAAATTTCTCCTCTCTCCTCCCTATAAGGAAAGGGGTTAGCAAGGGTCCTAAGAGCAGAAAAATGGTAGAACGGCACTTTTTTTTTTTTTTTTAGGGAGATAGAGAGTCTGATAAATGTAGATTGCAAAGAGGAAAATTTATCTGCAAGGACTTATTTTAAACACAAGCTGAGAGTTTTCTAAAAAATCTGTTTATATACTAGAAGAAAATGCAGGGCTGCAAAGAGGGGAGAACTCATTTGTCGATGTCCAGCTCCCTCTTGCCTTCCCATTTCTCATGTCTCCAGGGTTTCTTGTCCCATCTTAATACTGATTATACCTGATTTTATTCTCCTCCTTTGTCACTTTGCTGAGATTCTTTCCAACCCTCACTTTTTTCTTCGTGTGTGTGTATGTGTGTGTAATATTTATAAACTTGCTCATATATAGCCCGTCCTGGTGGTCTAGTGGTTAAGATTCAGCGCTCTCACTGCCAGGGCCCAGGTTCATTTCCAGTCAGGGAACCACACCTCCCATCTGTCGGCTGTCATACTGGGTGGCTGCATGTTGCTGTGATGCTGACAGCTATGCCACCGGTATTTCAAATACCAGTAGGCTCACCCATCGTGGGCGGGTTTCAGCAGTTTCCAGGCTAACACTAGGAAGAAGGACCTGGCCACCCACTTCTGAAAAAATTGGCCAGGAAAACCCTATGAGCAGCAGGGGAGCACTGTCTGATAGAGTGCCACGGACAAGAGGATGGTGCAACAAGACTGGGCAGGGTTCTGCTTTGCTGTACAAAGGGTCACAAGGAATTGGAATCGACTTGAAGGCACCACCAACAACAACAAAAAATACATATGTACACATATATGCATGCCATATATGTATAGATGCCAGCATACACACGTGAGCACACACATATACATTCCTATTTACCTGATGAGTTGCATCCAATACTCTCATTATTTATGGGGTTTTTTGGTTTTTTTTAAGATTGGCACCTGGGCTAACAACTGTTGCCAATCTTTTTCTTTTTTTTTTCTGCTTTATCTCCCCAAACCTCCCCTGTACACAGTTATATATCTCAGTCGCAGGTCCTTCTAGTTGTGAGATGTGGGATGCCGCCTCAACGTGGCCTGACGAGCGGTGCCATGTCCGCGCCCAGGATCCGAACCCTGGGCCGCGGGAACAGAGCGTGCGAACTTAACCACTCAGCCACAGAGCTGGCCCCTCATTATTTATGTTAATGCTCAAATTGTCCTAGATTTTACCAGCAGGAGCCCCTTCTAGCTGGCTCCCCTGTCTTCAGATATGCCCCCTTAATTCTCTGAGTAATGCCTTACTTTTTACCTATCCCAGGTTCATCTTACACTTTCCCTGTCCTAGTCCTAGAATCAGCCATTTCCCCAAAGGAACCCTTGCTTCTTTTAGTGAAGGGTAGTATTTAGAAACCAAGATCTGGGCACAGCGTGCCCACAGCTAAGGGAGTGTCATTGCTCCCAGGGCTTCTTGGCTGACAGACTGAGGAAATACAGGTATACGTATATACACATACATATGTATTTATACAGACATACACATCACGACTCCTACATCTAGCTATGTATTTTAAAACCCATTAAGTTCATACCAATAAATCTAAGTTCAACCCAATACTTCAGGTTTCTTTCAAGCCTACCCCTTTCCAATTCTGTAAATTTCTTTTCAGACACTAAGAAGCCTGGCTCCCATGATGCTCAATACATTTACTTATTTGCTCAATTAACACAGCTGCTCAATGTAACCAATCTCCCAAATCTTCCAGCCACCTCTTCTGCATGCTGCCTCTGTACCCTCCCACCATCACCCGGCTTTCCCTGCTGCAGACCCCTCCCTGCAGCGCCCCTCGCCCTCACTGCCCTGCTTCCTCAGATGCTTATGACTCTGCACTGGGAAGGGAAGATGTTCATCATTTTAGGCAAATAGGAATGGGGGTAAAAATGGCTAGAACCTAGCAATCTCTAATTATAAACTCCAGATATATACAAAGATATCATTGAATTGGTAATACGGTTAGACTGTAAACATTAAAATAGGTAATATTAGAGTGTTTACACTGTGGGTGGCACTACTGAAAGCATTTTATGGTGCTTTATTCTTCACCATAACTGATGAGACAGCCGAGCACTACCCAATGGCAATAAAACACCATTGCTGTATTATTTCCTTTCCTTTCCGTACATGCTTTGGTAAATAAACAAATTTCCAAACAAATCATTCTTAAATTAAGCTTCATAAATTAAATATCACTTATTTGTGGGAGGAGGACTCAATTTGGGAACTAAGCTGGAATTCAGACACCTTTGAATATCTTGGAAAACTAGTGGGTCAGGTTTAGCACATGTTCACTCATATTAAAGGGAAAAGGAAGAGGAAAGGGACAAGGAGCTATTCATCAAGTTATACCCAGAAATAAAGCTTTAAAGGCAGAAGGCAAGGCTGACTCCAAGTACGGATTGCCATTTTTCATTTAAGTTTTCTCATTCTGGCCCCATGACCTCATCAGGGAACAAAAAACAGGCGAGCGTAACTACAAATATGAAGAGGGTTTCATGAAACAGCTGTAAAACATCAGGGGTGGGCCCCATGCAGCCCTGCTTTAATTATCTTCCAAAATAATATAACAGAACAAGGGGCAGGGGAGGGTCACACACACACCCCTCACTCACTGCAATCCCCATACCATACCATCAAGTGCCCTATGCATAGAGAGGCGTCAGAATAAGGAATGGTGCATAGGAGATCCCAAGTGAATAGGTGATCAAGTCTAAACACCTTAAAACACCTCCCATGGGGGCAAGGGAAAGTCAAGTCAGAACTTGTGAGAGATGGAGGTGAGCTGAGGTTCACCATCAGTGCCTGAATCTGAGTCCTTACAATTAAGGGACTACCATGCTACCCACAAGTTGTTAAGGTCCAGGGAAACAGATGGACATACCAGGATGTTCCACAACTCCTGTATTTACTGGCCCCAGACACATCATCAGTGATCCATTTCTACGCCACCACTAAATCTGAAACTAACCACCTTGGGCCCTGGAGCGAGTCCGCCCAAGTTCCAATGCTGGCCCTGACCCTAGAGCATCATGACTTCAGGAAGTTATTCTTCCTCATTTTCCTCATCTGTAAAATAGGAATAAAAAAACCTACATCGTGGGACTGTTATGAAGACCAAGTGTATAATCCAAATAAAGCACACAGGTAACACCCAGCACATGGTAACAAAATTAATTCAGGTGGTATTATTAGTATTACAATTAAGTCACTGAAAAGTCCTAACAATTATTCTCTAACAGAGGATACAAGATAATCTTCAATGTAAAACTGACAATTATTTTAAATCTGATTAGAAGGCAAAGTACACTTTAAAACTTTTTTTCAGATTATAAAAACCAACCCATAGCATTATAAACGGGAAAAAGGTTAGGGCACTAATAGTCTGTTTGGGGGCCAAAAGAAAAAGCATAAACAAGCTAAAAAGTGGCCATAAATCACCCCACCCCACCTCACCCCCGTGAAATAACCAGGCCCATATTTTGACACAATCACTTCCAATCACTCTCTTTTTTTGTTTTTTAAAGGGAGTTTTTCATTTTGGTGTTCCACTTTTCTCCCAACACTGTAACAAAAATATTTGCACAGATTCTTAAATTCTTCTTAACCACTCTTAGTATCTTCTAGTGATTCTTTATGAATCCCAAAATTGCTCATATTCCATTTCCTTCCAGGAAGAATTCTATTCTAGTCTCCTTTTCCCCATATTCCTCTGGGGATAGAGATCCCGAAAGTTTAAAACTCATTTTTTTAAATATCCTTTAATTTTGATACAATTTACATTCTTGTGTAAAATCTATTTTCTAAAAGCCATCTTGCTCTTTTTTGCTTTCCTTCTATTACACTAGCTTATGGAAAAGGGATGAAGACTGAATCTCTTTCCAAAAAAAGGTCTAACCATTTTTACAAGAGAAAAGGTGAAACTAGATGGGGAAAAATAGGTCATTTTCACTTTTAAATAACTTTTACCTTTTTTCTGATTATAAAATTATTTTGCTATTTTTTTACTACAGTAAAATACTTAAAAGTTGACCAAAATTATCTATAACATTATAGTGCACAGAGAGTTAATTCTAAGATTTGCTTTTAACATTTGGGTATGTTTCCTTAAATACATAAACGTACACAGCATAAAAAATAACACGTAACTGGGATTTTTGTAATACAGTTCTCCATAGCCAGCATTTTCCCTTTAATATGCTAAAAGCTGACATCATCAGGGAATGCAACAAATGGCCAAGAAATGAGTAAATTACAGCAACAATGAGGAGAGAGAGAGTAGGTGAGGTAGAATGAGTGGCATGTGTTTCAAAGGTGCTGCTATTTCTCAAGGGAAAAGAATGAGCTAAAAGGAAAAATGAAGAGCAAAGGCAACACCTAGTCAGGTGTTCTCAATACTGAGGGAGAGGTGGAAAGAAGAGCCTCTACCTGGAAGAGCTGCAGGAATGGACTCAGAAACAGCGGGAACAGAAAGACGAGAGGAATCTGAGAGAAGACGTCAAGGATTCAGGGCAACTCACCGACACCACTCAAGTTCCAGAGGACAAAGAAAAGGTTTTTTTCAGTAAACTGTTCTCTGCCCACTTGTCTATGGGAAACGACTGTTGTTATCAAATGTGTGTGTTAGGGCGCTAGTATTAATATAGTAACCAGGAGATTCTGTGCACCCTTTTAAATGAGACCTTGTCTTTAAGTTTTGCTTTTTATATTTCATCACAGAGTATTGCTCATTTTGCTCATCATATTTCATGACAGACTACTGCTCATTCACATTTAAACCTTTAACCTCTCTGAAATGACTGTGGTGTATGCAAGGTAACCACACACCCCATCCCCCCGAGGTGTGTGATAAGTGTACTTCCACCCACACACAAGCTGTGTAGGGACAGTTTCATTGAAGCCCCCAGGAGATGTGAGGACATCTTGAGACAGGGCTGACTTCACGGGCATGTAGCCTGTGCAGTCATACAGGTCCTGTGCTCAGACGGTCACACACTTGATTTAATGCTCTGCTGTCGCTGTGTCAAAATTCTTCATTTTCGACTAAGGAGCACTGCCTTCTCATTTTACACTGGCCCCACAATTTACAGATCCAGCTCTGCCTGAAGGTTCTCTCATCCAGGCCAGCCCTGCACTTGACAAAGGAGGTTCAGACAGAAAAAGTGAATTTCCACAAGTTATACAGCCAGTTAGTGGAGGAAAACAATCAGGATTATAATCTAATCTTCTAAACTAACTATGTAATGTTCTTTTTACAACACTGTGTTCTGCTGCCTGCAAAAGTATTCTGAAAAATCACAGCATCATTAGACTAAATATTCTACAACCTACAGAGACAATTTTTAAGTTAGGACTAATCTACACACACACACTTTGACACATATTTAAATTTTGTTACATTATAGTCACTGATGGGCAGAGTGGGGATCGGGGGTCTACTCTTCTAGTTATTTAACCCAACTGAATGTTCAAACTATCTACAAATAAAAATGGACACAAGAATTAAAAAAAAACAAGAGATTTCGTTATCTACATTCCCAAGTATAGGAACTATATCAAAAAAAAAAAAAAAAAAAGAACTCAAAATCTACACAAAAACCATTCATCCTCAATTTCTAAGATTATAAGAAATTGAAGGTCAGGCAGCAAACAACACAGAGATTCCCATCCTTCTACTTGAATGTCTCTCAGTGTGGGCTAGGAGTTTGTTCCAAAACTAACTTACTGTATTTCTAACAAGGCCTGAAACTATACTGAACATAACCTGAATTCAATGAGGACACATCCAACTGAACATAACCTGAATTCAATGAGGACACATCCAAAACCAACTAAAGTGTTGAAAGGAAAAACATCCACCACCTTCTGATCAAAATCACATACATTATACTGTTTAATACATAAAGTTCTCCTAAATCTCTTTATCCAAGACCTAATAGAAAGCATACATTTTCAAGGAAAAAAATAAAGACCAATAGCAACAGTGAATACCACTACATTGGTAAACATGCATAAAACACAGGAATTAAGTTCCATTGGAACTATAAGCCTATCTGGGAATAAAAATCAAATAAGATACACGGGTAACAGAGAAGAAATTTAGATCCTTATATTTGAAATGACTTAAATCTAAAGTAGAGGTCTCTTTTGTCCGTTTCATACATAGAGAATTTAGAGCTACGTAACAAAGCTCACTCTTAGAATTGTGCCACAAAGCTACAGTTAACACTGCTGTATGGTATATGTAGAAAGTTACTAAGAGCGTACATCCTCAAAATTCTCAGCACAAGGAAAACAAATTTTTGTAACTATATGAGGTGATGGATGTTAACTAAACTTACCGTGGAAATCATTTCACAATATATATCTCAAGTCCTCATGCTGTACTCCTTAAACTTATAGTATTGTGTCAATTATATCTCAATAAAACTGGATAAACAAAAAATAAAGCAAATTATAGGAAATTCTGATTATAAAAACATACATAGTGACTTCTCTGAAAATAAGGGAAGAAAAATAAATTACATGAAATAAATTCATTTAAAAAAAAAAAAAAGAGCCACCAGGTGGCAGAATTCCTCGAGCCTCACCTCGCCAGAGAGCAGTTTGTTACACAGAATCGACCAGAAGGTGGCAACGTAGCCTCAGTTTCCCAGTACCAACAGATCAGCCTGGGCTTAGTTTACGGGTTTTCATGTACCAAATAAATTAAAAATACACATCTCAAACATCTTTTTACACCAGAAAGCTTTCACTTCCTTACATTCTGAATGTTGATCTGTAGTTCCATTTTGTAGTGATTGAAGTCTTTGGCAAGTTCATGGCCCTGATGATAGAAAGTAAACATTCCCTGAAAAAAGGACAGCATCTAAAACAAAGGAGAAAAAGTGACATTAGCACAAAAAAAACTCAGGGGAAAAAAAAAGAATAACAAAAACAGCCAAGTAGTTCTCTTCACCTCATTGTGATTCTATTGATGTAAAATAATTAAAAGGAAGTCACTAGAATTCAATTAAACCTAACTGCATATTATTTATTAGTCCCTATAAAAAATGAAGGATTTGTGATTTTTCCTCAAATATCAGAGCCATTAGACAGCTTTTATAGAAGAAACGGAATTCTGTAGCACTCATTTGTCCTTTTCAGTCAAGAGAATCCCTATATTCATTTATAATTGAAACTTTATCACTGTAGGTTGATAGAATCTATAAGGAAAGTGAAATCACAGAATCAAAGGGCTGAAGGCTCTCTCCAACAGCAGCCAGCGCAGTGTAACCTCTGTCTTCATGACAAGGATGTTCAGCAACTGGGACACAGAGGGGCAGAGGCAGGGTGGTGGTCAAGCCCTGAGTTTCCTACAAACTCCCAAGCTGCTGCTCTTGTTAGAAGACAGTTGCTTCTGCCCCATATGCGAGTAAATCTAAAGTGAGCAAAAGTGATATGGGGTGAGCATTAAGGAAATCTTGAAACTCATTTTCTTCAGGATGTCACCTAGTGTAATGGTTAGGAATTTGAGGCTTTGATGCTAAATGGTCAGCTGGGGTCAATTTCCAACTTCAGCAATGTTATGAGACCATGGGCGAATTACCGCAACTTTCCCTACTTCAATTTCCTTATCTGCTAAGTGGGATAACAAAAATATCTCCTCATTCAGTTGTTGTGTGGAATAAATGCAGGAGCAAAGTAAAGTACTTAGAACAATCACGAACAATGATTGAGCATATAAATGTTCAATAAACATAGGCATTATTATTATCATTTCAAATAAAAGGAAAGCTTTAAGGAGGTCACATATTTTTCTCCAACTGTTCAAATTCTATTACTCCAACTGGACCATACCTTCTATGAATGCTAATTTTTAATTAATCATTACTTGGTTATTTTTTTGGATTCTCAAAATTCTACACACAACAAGTAAACTGTATGGCATGTGAATTATATCTCAATAAAGCTGTTTTTTAAAAAAAATATCACAAGCAAAAGAATCTATATTAAAATTAAAATGGATCCTGAGAATCACAAATCCCACTGTCTTTATTTTTTTGCTAAAACCCACAGTATGAAATACCCTTTACATTTTGATTCAGAAGATACATACATTCATATGTGTGCATATATATTATAAATAACTGAAGCTATTAAGTACATCTATATAAGCACAAACAAAATGTGTGTGTGTTTCTAAATCATGTGTTTCTAAAATAGGTATAAAGAAATGTCACAGTAACTCATTAAATAATTTCAAATGTTCCACATACTGATTCTTAACTTAGGCTGCTATAAACATTGTGAATTTTATTTAGAAATCATTTGCTACCAGTAATTGTTGAAGGTACCAAAGTTTGGACTGGTGTACTTGCTTTAGAAGCAAACTTGAGTGAAGATTACCCCATAAATGTGCTTTCACTCACATTCCAATATGATTTCTTTCACGGGGATTTTTTTTAAGGGTGGAGTTAAAACTAGGATGGCAAAAATTGCACCTGATTGAGAATCCTTGAGACCACGTAGCAAAAGGAAAAATATTCATTGTTACCTGTTGCTGTGCAAATAAGGCTGAGAACCAGTGATTCAGAGGGGATTCTTTGACTACACGGCTATCTGTGTCCACCCTTTATAATTCAGGATATCTTGCTTCATGTTTGTGCACTACAGCCTCTAGCAACCGTAAATTAGATCTTGAAAGAAAAATATTTCTAACATATTGCGAAATTCAACTAGCAGAACAATTTGCTATAATACTTACAGGTTCCACAAACTCAAACTTCTTCCTTTCTTGGATTTCCTGAAGCTTACATACATATTCAAGAGACAGTTCATAAAAGTGTTGCCGGTTTTGTTCCACTTGGATATCTGCCTATGTTAAAATAATTGAAGCCGGTCAAATTAGAGACAGTGAGGAGTGAAACTCTTTATCAGAGGTTGGCAAAACTACAGTCCACGGGCCAAATGTGGCCCAGAGCCTGTTTTTCTAAATAAAGTTGTAGTGGAAATTAGTCATGACTATTCCTTTATGTATCTTCTATAGCTACTTTCCAACTAAAACAACCAAACTGAGTAGGTGCAACAGGGACCTTATGGTCTGCAAAAGTACAAAACATTTACGGTCTGACTCTCTGCAGAAAAAGTTTGCCAACCGCTGCTCTCTATGATGAGGTTGACTGACCCCAAAGGATTGAAGACCAAGAGTAAAGTTCTTCATGAAAAACTCACCCCAACTGCAATTGACATTCAAGGATGAACGTACACATAGAACCAAAACCACATAAACATTATTTCCATTAACAAATCTTCTAAGAATGAAGTCTGCTTGGGAAAGAGGGTTGGGGAAATTCCAGTCACCTAGCAGTCATGAGTGAACGCAGCAGGTGAGGAAGTGGCCACAACGGCACCATCTCAAGAACCTGGCTCTCAAAGGCAGGTCAGGGCTTGAAGCCCATCTGTGGGCAGTCATGCTCTTAAGCCCTCACAATGTTCCATCCCCTGCGAGTGAACAGGAACCAGATGGCCAGAAGACATTCCAAAAAAAGGTTCCAGCTTATTTTGTCTAACTAGAAAGGAACTGGGAGAGGAGCATGGTTCCAGAGAGAACAGCCCAGAAAGAATTCTCATCCTAGAAACCATTCTTATAAAGCATTATGTATTTCCTAACTTAGGTAATTTTACTTTTTCAAGTATTTACCTAGACATTTCTCCAAGCAGGATACATAAACGGCAATAAGCACATGGAAAGATGTTCAACATCACTAACCATCAGGGAAATACAAATCAAAACCACAAGATACCAACGCATACCTATCAAAAAAAACAGGAAAAAACTATCAAAAAAAACAGGGTTGGTGAGAATGTGGAAAGTGGAGCCTTGCATACTGTTGATAGGAATGTAAAATGATACAGCAGATATGGAAAACACTATAGCAGTTCTCAAAAAAATTTAAAATAAAATTATCGTATGACCCAGCAATTCCATTTCTGGGTAAATACTCACAAAAATTGAAAGCAAGGACTCGAACAGATATTTGTATACCCATGTTCAAAGCAGCATTATTCACAATAACTAAAAGGTGGAAACAACCGAAGTGTCTACCGACAGATGAATGGATAAACAAAATGTTGTGTATACACACAACGGAATATTATTCAGCCTCAAAAAGGACAGAAATTCTGACACATGCTACCACATGGACAAACGTTGATGACATTATGCTAAGTGAAACACGCTAGTCACAAAAGGACAATTACCACATGATTCCACTCATACAAGGTACCTAGAACAGTCAAATTCGTAGAGACAGAAAGTAGAGGGTGGTGGTTAGGAGCCGGCTGGAGGGGGGACTAGGGAGTCATTATTTAATAGGTCCAGAGTTTCAGTACTGCGAGATGACAAGCGTTCTGGAGACAAACTGTGGTGATAATTGCACAAGAACATGAATGTACTTAATCACACGGAACTACATACTTGAAAACGGTTAAAATCATAAATTTTCTGTTACGTATATTTTACCACAACAATTTTTTAATTTTGGGGGGAAAAAAAAGTATTTAACATGTAATAAAAAAATTTTTAGCATCAAATGATTTTTTAATTAAAATAATGTTTAAATACAATAAGTAAGAGTGTTAAGCCAAAATGAGAATTTCTACCTAATACTCATCAAAATCATAACATTTTTATGCTTCTAATAACCAGAGTTTGAGAGTTCAGCCACCAGCAGTTAACAGACAAAACTCCCAGGAAAAACAATGTAATTTTGTCGAGTATTTAATAAAATGAAGATTTCAAGAGTTAAGAGTAAATTTTTCACGTACTGTTACTGGCAAATGTTCTACAAGAAAATTATAGCAAGGTCAGATTTACCAGGTTTTTTTTTTTTTAATTTTAGTGAATTCTCTTTCCTAGTTGTTTGTGCTACTGCAATACCCTGGCATGGCTGGTCACCCTCTAGCAACACTCCCCTAATGTTCTGAGTGTTCAGAACTGCTGTGCCACGTGTTCTGTGATTAAACCACCAGAATCCCTGAGACTGTCGATAACCCATATTTTACGACAATGCCATGGACATCCAAATTAGACCTAGCAGCACAGTCTTTAGTCTGACTCAAGTCTATAAGGCAATCTATGTGGTCTAATAAGGACTACATAATTTGGTCTTTGTCCCCAGTCCCTGGCACAAAGCTCCGAAAACCCTTGGAATTTCCAGAGTGATGGAAGTGTCTTTTGTCATACATAAGGAGCCCCTTTTGAACACACTTGAGTTTACGCTAATGAGGTGGAGCCCCTGGATAGCACCAGAAAGACCCAGTGATTAGAGGGTCTGAACTTTCAGGCCCATCCACCAACCTCTGGGAAGGGAAGGGAGGGGAGAAAGCAGTATACATTAATCTCTATAAAAACTCTTGAACGAGAGTTGACTAGCTTCCTTGTTGGCAAACTCATCCACTTGCCTGGTGGTATACCCCAGTTCCATGGGGACAAAATTTCCTGCACTTGGGGCTCTTTTCAACCTCACCCCATGCACCTCTTCGTCTGGCTGTTCATCTGTATCCTTTATTTTATCCTTTATAATAAACTGGTAAACTTAAAGAAATGTTTCTGAGTTCTGTGAGGTACTTTAGCAAATTAACTGAACCCAAAGATGGGGTCGTAGAAACCTCTACTGTATAGCTGGTCAGTCAGAAGCACAGGTAACAATATGGACTTGCAACTGGTATTCGGACTATACTTTTTACTACACCAAGTAACAGTTGCTTGTTTTTAACAAATGTGTAATTTCAATTTAATTATCATCTACTTTCTGACCCTTCCTGCTGTAAATATGTATCATGAGAGTAGATCCATCTCACATAAAGGTATTCAAAGGACCTATTACCCTGGTCGTATTTATACTGAAATATTATATTTGGCTACTCAGCAAACAAAAACATACTTCAAAAATCAACAGAAATGGAATTTTCTCAACTAGCAATACTTGTTATAAATATTAAGTAGAATTTAGGGATGTGGTTGGAGGTATAAGGTATTGCACCCAATACAGGCAGAGCTATAGCTAAAGGTCCTAATAGAATTACCCAGTCAGCTGGTGTCTGCCACAATTTTCTCCTGTTATTTTCATTTAAAACAAGAGGAAAGAATAGATGATACAAGTTCCTCTGCCTTTGCTCAGTCCCTCTCTAAGCAACCTTTATTAATCTCTTGAGCACCTCAACTCAATTCACTGCCAAAAGTAATGAGAATCCAAACCTAACCTTGTTCTCTCTAAAGAGCATCCCCCCTTTAAGGCCTTCACACGTGCAATAGAAAGCTGTTTCAGTTGGGAGTTTGTTCCTTAAGAGCAAACAGGGCAAAACAGGAAAAAATATATAACTTAAATGAAACTAAAATTATTCATCTTAAAGTTCTCTTCAAATTTCTGATCCACAGTTTAATTATCTTTGGGAATCACGAAATTCTCGAAGCCCTAGTTCACTGTGCAAGCAACTTCACACCTGTTCATTCAATCAATGTTTAAGTGCCTACTTCCTGACAAGTACTATTCTAGCCATTGGGGGAAAAATCTGATAAATCTGAATAAAACAATCTTGTTGCCTTCAAGGAGCTTACATTCTAGCAGAAGAAGCCATGTAACAATCAAATATGTAGTCAAATGGTTGTAAGAAGAAAAAGAATAAAGCAGAGTAAGGGGGACACTCTAAACAAAATGGTCAGGGAAAACTTCTCTAATAAAGTGAACTCTGAGTGGAGAGTATTTGAAAGAGTATTTGGAGGAGTGAGGCATGTGGATCTGGGTTGGAAATGCCCTAGGCAGAAGGAAGAACCAACACAAAGGGCCTGAGCATGGGATACACTTGCCTCAGCCCAGTCAGCGCGAGGCAGCCCACGAGGGTGTGAGGACAGCTGGGATGGGCCTGGGTCCCTGGAGGTAGCTGTGAGAAGGGTTTGGAGAAGAGCAACACGAAGCCTCCTTCTGCTTGCTATATAAAAAACAAACAGTAGGAATACAGTTGGTGGAGGCAGGAAGACCAATTAAGAGGCCTTTGCAATAATCTGTGCGAGAAACGCCAGCAGCTTGGGCCATGGTGACAGTGGTGGGGGTCAGGAGAAGAGGCCATATTCTGAGAATATTCTGAAGCTGAAGAAGACATATGCTGATGAACTGGATGTGGGGCGTGAGACAAAGGGCCAAGGATGACACTAAAGATTTTGCCTAAACAACGTTTAGAATGAAATACCTAATTGTATAGTGAAGATGGAAATTTACTTGGGGCATGAAAATCCCTTCAGGAAATAGAGATAAGGGGAGAAGAGAGGCAGAAAACTGCTAACATAAAAAGTGCCTATAAAAACAACAGCTGCCACTTCAAAATTGACTGAGGGTAGGAGATGAGGGAGCCCATGTAACAATTGCATGACTTCCTACATAATAAGGAACAAGGAGAGAAGGGAGCCCTACCTACCTACAGTATTGTAAGGAGGATTAAGTGGTACAAAAGCTTCTTTCTCTTTTACAAACTGTGAAAAGCCATCCAAATGTCAGTCAAAGGTATTAAAGAGACAAAGAAAATGTGACATGTGGGTAATGTCAAAATGACCACATACACATAAACATAAACACACACACACACAGTAGGCAACTGAATATGACATTTAAAACCCAAATTCATACTGGATTCAATGTCATTAGTGTTGTTTTGATGATACTTCCATAAGTGGATATTATAGTAGCATATTATGCCCAGATTCCTTATGTGTTTAAAAATAAACAAATGAGAAAAAAATCACACTTCTGTAGGATGTGTCAAGATCCTAACAGCCACAAACAGCATTATTTTTAATGAATGCGTATGTTCCAAAGTGTAAACCAGTGAGTTTCCATTCGAGTGTGTGAGTGAAAAAAAACAAGTGGCAGGGAATTTAGAAAATGGCTAGAAACAGAAAATGAGAGAGAAGACATAAATTCCTTTCTCCTTACATACGGCTCCCTCCCAAAAAACGAGTCTATTAACACAAGTAAAACAGATGCTCTCTTTCCAGTAGAGCTGAACCTCCTGAATCCTCAGCATTAAATAAGATTAATGCTGCCTTCACATAAAAGCCAAATGGTATATGAGCTTATTAAATTCAGTTCATTTCTTTAAGAAATCTTGAAAGCCAATTATGAATCTATTCCTGCAAATAATATATCTGTTCTTCAGTAACGCTGGTTAAAACTGTTCCTGTGAAAATAGGCTCCGAACCAAAAATTTTAATACTCTGAACCCATCCTAAATTAATCACTACAACATGTATTAATTATTTTGTCTCGCTCCACAAGAACTCTTTCCTTAACTCATGGCAATACCTGTTCATTTTTTTCCCCAGCTCTAATAATCCTAGATGAAAAGTTTTCAAGAGAAAAGCACCTTTAAACAAAAAAGACATGTACTATTTACTAAATTTTAGAAATAACAAGAATTAAAACAATACCTCTTGTAAGTGTGAGTCTTTCTTTTTTGCTGATAAATTCAAATGTTTATCAATTAGGCTATAGTTCTTTTCTGTCTCTTTGTCAAACTTCTTTTTTTCTTCCTACAAATCAGAAAAACAGACAACTATGATTAAACAGGGGGAAAAATGCATACACACAGTTTATCCACTGGGAAGCTCAAAATATGAAAAATATCTGAAAATAAAAGAAAGTACCCTGAGCATGATCGAGTTATCTGAAAAATCTCCACATTCAGGCCACTGCTTTTTAATCATCAAGACAGCATGAGGATTGAAGAGTCACCTATCTTTTCTTTTTTTCTTTTAATGGCCTCTTTTCCAAGCCTGTTATTTTTCTACTCTTCATACTTTTCAGAGTTTAGAATTCATGCCATGTCACTTGTCTCTCATTAAAAAAAATTTTTTAAAGAAGGATACAGTATAAAAACATAAAGTTGAAAAAAGCAAACTTGCTACAGATTTTGACATAGAAATGGAATTCACTTAAAACTGAGTAAGTTTTGCTCTGTATAAAAAAAGAATCATCAATGTTGATCTTCCTTAATTGTCTAGTATGAATCTAACAATAACATCCTCTGACACCAAACACCATCTACTTTCCCCAACCTTAGCAGTGATTTCTATAACATGGTCTAGAATACGTTTCAATAGGTCAACAGGGCCTAAAATGACAATGACATACTTGTATTGAGCCCCTTTGTCAACATTATAAACATTTCTCAGGTACTGCCTAGAAATAACATTTGCTTTCCTTTCGCTATAGAAGCTTTTTGAGAAAACCAGTAACCAAATTTTTCAATGTAGAGAAGAAAGACTATTGCCCCAACACAGCCTGCCCACTTCGATTTTTAATAAACATTTCTGAGCACTAATGAAAGCACACTTATGTCCTCATACTGTCAAAAGGTTTCTAATAACTTCAAACTCGCCCTAACTCTCTCAGGCCTCCTGGAAGAAAACATTCTCTGCACTATTTTCCAACTTTTATTTTCTAAAGCAAAAATAATGAACTATTCCAGTCTTTTCTGGTATGATCATTTTCCTTTTAGGCAAAGAGATTAAATAAAGCACATAAATTCTATTTCTTCCCATTTATCATTATTTATTTCACTACATGGGACTACAAATTGTCATTGCGGGAACCTAGGACAGAGCTTCTGCCAGCTCATCTAAAGACTCTAAATTAAACCCCACATCGACAGAGGAGACAGAGACCCAGGAACCAATGTTTCCATCCATTTCTACTCCAAATTTAATTACAAACCAGCAGCATGACTTTGGAAAAAAATATTTAGCAACACGGAATCAGTTTTCTTACTGCAAAGATCAGGGGGCTTTTTTGTACTAGCTCATTCGTGGATCCAATCCTGAAATTCTGTGATCCTATGGTTCACCCATGTGTCAGGACACTCAAACTTTCATTCAAACAGAGGCACTTTATTTTTCTTTATGCCCTAGGTTTAATGTAAAACCATTTAAAAAAAAGTTTAAGGCATTAATATTATATGGTTACTCTCTTTTCTGCTTTTCATTATGTATTACGCTCTTCATCAACTATTTTAACAACAAACAGAAAATAAACTAAAACAAACATATGGCCATTACTTCAAAATCTTCAATATTTTAAAAAGTTCATCTTGTAGAGTACACACTGCATTAGGTGTCCCAGAAGAGTCAGGTTCAAGTCCTGGCCACTCAGGACTCTGTGACTCTGCACCAGTGTCCCAGCCTTCTTTGAGCATCAGTTTCTCAGGTTTAAACAAGAATGGAAGTCATGCCACTGCATTTACGACAAGATTGCTGCAAAGCAAGACCAGATCGCAAAAAGTGCTCACTATCTTTGCAGATTAGCACTCACCAGGAATACTGAAAACATTTTTACTCATTTGATTTCATCCAAATCACAGAATGGGACAAAGTTGGCAGTGATGCGAAATCAGCAGTCAAAACATCCAGCACACTCAGCAATAGTGGGGAATGTAAATGAACACGTGCGGAAAGTTGGGAATGAAAGAAAATGATGACATCAAGGCTTTGTGAAGAAAAAATTTAGCCAAGAAACAACATTACACCCATCAATTAGAGGGGAGATACACTCGTTCATACATGGTATGGTATTATACAAATGCTGCTGTGTTTTGTTTTTGAATCTTAAGATTTAGATAATTATTTCTTCTCGCAGTTTTTCTCAATCCTATTATAGAATATTATTCTGTTTATTTGTGCTCATATGACTTCTTGTGCTGAAATAATATGAATTTTAAAGAGGACTGTGTTCAAGTAGCATTCAATAAAGAATGGAGCATTTTTTCTTCAACACTGAAATATAAGATACACACACACACACACACATATATATGGACTATATATATATAAATGAATTGAACAACGTAAGACAAAAGGCTCTATCAAGGATCAAATTAAATACAATGAAAAAATTTTTTATAAAACAGCATTGTAAACTCAAGTGAGTCTGGGTCAGGCAGTAACACAATGACTGAAGCAAGCTGGAAGTAGAACTCATCCAGGAGAGGTGGGGGCAATGGCAAACCAGATAGTCCAGATCTACCCTAGAGGGGAAGGAAGCTATAACACAGCTCCAGCAGATTTTTGCCATATGGAAACAGAGGTTCAGCATACAGGCCAGGTCCTCTGATTTTTCTGGAACAGCTGAAAAATCCAATAATTTTTAAATGGTGGCAACAAATTTTCTTTTTATTTTGGGATGAGTAAGGCAAATAAAATGAAGTTTACAGGCTAAATATGACTCATAGGAAGTCATCATATAACCTGTTATAAAATCGCACATGGCAAATAAAAAATGGGAAAGAAGAGCTACTGCTTAAAACAGCAGAACCAGCCAAATAAGATGTACACTATATAAATGGTAGAGGGAATCATAAACCTAAGAAACAAAACTTAAATAATCAGGTCTTTTGAACACATTAGAAGTAAATATATATAAAGGTTCCAATTACAAATCACCAGGTAAAAAAATATTATTCGACCAATGGTGCTGGTATAATTGGTTAACCACTTGGAAAATAGAAAGAGAATCACATCTCATATGAAAATTAATTCCAGATGGACAGAAAGAGTCACAAGTAAAAAATGGAGTCATAAAAAAAATATTTTCATCAGATCTCAGAATAGAAAAGGACCTTCTGAGCAAAAAAGAACTGGAAGAAGCCATAAGAACTTCTAGATATCCAAAAATATATAATAAACAAGCAAAAGGCAAACAAAGAAGCACGGAGAAGATGCAATTAATATTTAAGAAAAGAAGTAAATATTCTTAACATGTAAAACATTCTTTTTTAAGCAATTTTTTGCTAAAATCACACATTAATACTTCCATGGAAAAATGGATAAAGAATATATAAAGAATTCACAGAAGTTTGAACATAATTGTGAATTGTTGGCACTTCCATAGGGTATTAGAATTTTTTTGTTTTGTTTTAGAGGAGGAGAATTTTTTTAAGTTACCAGATGATTTTTTATTTTTAATATTTTACAAATTTTCTAGGATGAGGAAATGAAAAGGCTTATTATCAAACTATAAATATTAAATCATAAGGCATGACTAATCTAGAGAAGAGCTTAATTATTTTCTTAGAGATTCCAAATGTTTCTCCCTTTTTATTTAAATTAAGAGGTAGGAGTAACACTACACATACAAGAAACAAGATTCATACTACATGCAATATGCCCAGCAGGAGCACTTTTTAAAATGCAATCCTGTATATCCAAGCCAAGCAGAGTTTTGCAAGCCCTGTTCTTATCATCTCCTGGTCTCCCAACATCCTACAGCCCCTGTGAAATGCAATCTCTTCCTTGAAGTGCTCCCTCACCCCTCTAGAGGGGAAAACAGCACTCTCCCTCAACTCCTGCACCAAGTCACCCACTCCTACCCTACACTGCACTGGCTTATCCAACCCCACTCTCTCTTCCCCCTTTCCTTTAAGCTCTTTCAGCCTCTCCAAAGAGATGATAATTCAGCTTTTATCCCCACAGAATGGAGCATAAATTCCATACCCAGTAGGTGCCCAGGAGACATCTGTCAGAGAATGAGTGAAGGAGGAAGCCTATGGTGGCAGTGGCACCAACACTGACAAAATGCCACCACTGGTTCCTATGCAGCTGCACCAGAGTCACCTATCCATCATCTTAGCACTATCTGGCCAGAAGGGTCACAAGCCACAGTGCTCTGGCATGTCACCTCTGAACCCTGCATGCAGAGAAGGGACAAAAACCTGAGCAATTCTTGTTTGGCAAACTGATATGGAGCAAGCCATGCATGGGATAATAAAATAATTGCAACTATGTATATGCCAGGTCCTACACCAGACAGAAGAAATACATTATCAAACTCATTTAATCCTCATAATAAACTTCTGAGACAGGTGTCATTAGTCTCATTTTGAAGATTAGGAAATTGAGGCCTAGAGGCCTTACATAACTTGCCCCAGATCACATCACTAGCCAAGCGGCAGAAATGGGATTCGAATGAGGAGAATCAAGTCTTGCTGAAAGACTTTCCTGGTGCTTCGAAGCTGAGATGACAGGGCATGTTCCAGAGCTCCTATGCTTACCCCTACTACAGCACTTTTTACAATATATTTTTATTGCTTTTTTATTTGACATCTCCCCCAGAGAGTTGCCAATTTCTTGAAGACCAGCAGTATTTTAATTCACAGACGTATCCCAGGGCCTCTCATCCCAGGGTGTCTGGTAATAGCTGAGGCAATGTTATAATATATGCAATGAACTTTTTTTTTCAACCCTCTGGTTAAATTTTTTATTCTATTTAATAAAATAGTAATTGGCTCTTTCCAAAACAGCATTTGAATCAGCTCTATTATCAATATAGCTTAGTTGCATCCCCTTTGGTGCACGCTACTGCTTGCTTGAAGCCACATTTTTCATTTCTTGATTGCTCCAATATCTAAGAAAGCAATTGTAAATTGCATTGTAACCCTTATCAAGTTCTGGTAATTCTCGGAAATTTTACGAAATGTACTTGGCTCTACGTTATTTGGTACCTGTATTAGCTTCCCGTGGCTAAATCGACATTCAAGGAGCAAAGGCTACTGACAAAGTGTGTGCAGACACTTGAGAATAGGGGAGAAGCTCCTGGGGAAGGTAAAAGAGCTTCAGAGGAGATAAGTGCTGAGTGAGGCCTTCAAAAAAGTGAATAGTAACTTGATGTGACACAGCACAGAAATACCTGTGTTCTGTGGTGGGAAATGGGGCTTTTTAAACAGAAATGAGAACTTGACATGTGTGTAAGAAAATGTGGCAGAAACTACAGAAGGGAGGTATAATGCCAAACCAAACAGATATGACTGAACAACATATCCCATAAAAGCCAACGGTAGAAAAGGATACCTTGGGGCTTTTGAAAAACCCAACCTACAAAAACCACTTAGCAGTTTAGATTACATTAAAACCACAAGTTAAACATGTAATTGAGATTCTGGAAACTGGAGAAATTGAGAGTAAACGGAACTGAAAGAGAGAGCTTCAGTATAAAAGCAGAGGGTATGACATTACCAGAAGGGAAAAAGGAGAAGAGAAAAGAGAAGATTAAGATTTTGACACTGATATCTGAAAAATTCTGCTGTAGTCAACTTTTAAGGACATTTCTTTTTAATCCCCATAGGAAAACTGCTTTATGCTGTAATAAATAAATAAATAAATAAAGACCTTTAACCCAAGAGAGTAAAATTATTTTTAAGTATCTCATGTAAGTAGATTAACCAGTGGAATAAGAACACGTCAAAACATGATGGAATGTTTAGGAAGCACAGATGTAGACAATAACCAAACATCCAGATTACAAACCCCTTCCTGGTTCTTCTAGAATTATTAGTTGAATAGCTTATTTATTAGATATCATATACAGTAAGAGTGAATGCTGGCAGAAAATAGAGAAATAAAGCACAGTCTTTTCTCTCAAAGATTTAAGAATCTAATGAAAGAGACAGATGTTTATATGTCACTATATGACCTAGAAAACCACCTGTCTCAACTGTTTATTATAATATACAAGATTGTCAGTTAAAAGCCGCCTTTCTCCCTGTGACTCACAACAACTGGCCTCCTCAAAGGAACACCATCAACAGGTATGACAGCCAACACACATACTACACTGAACAAGAATGAAGGCTAAATCTTTTATAAACTTGAAGCCAGAAGAACAGTGAAGAAATAAAGAAAGGGGACTTCAGCATAGAATTTGGCCATCAAATAGCTCAAGGCATAAACTAAAGCTATTAAAATAATTTCCCCTTTTATAATATGGCCATTTATCTTGCAAGTTGCTTTGTCAAGATATGCTCTGAACAATACAACATGAGACGCTGGGAAATTTTGCAGAGGGTCAGGGAGTCAATAGAAGGTTCAAGGTCAGAAATTTATAAAACTCAGTAGGGTGGCTGGCAAATAAAAAGAAAATTAAGTCACACTCATTTTTCATTTCCATAATATAATCCTCGCCCGCAATCATCCAATTAAAATAAGAAAAAAAAAGAAATGGACATTGTTTACATTCAGAAGCTGCCAACGAAATGTTAAAAAAGAAAGAACCAAGATGTTCAAACTTTAAAACAGCCTAAGGAGATGAGATCAGAGAAAACAGAATCCAAAAACCACAAAATAGAGCAGTCACATCCCCAACTCCTTCATTTTACAGATAAGAAACTAAAGCCAATCACTTGCCCAAGGTCACAGATGTGAAACCAGACCCCCTATCTCCTGCCACAAAGCCAGAGGACACAACCCAGCTTCACACAGCCCAGCAAACAACCCCAGGAAGGGGACTTGTGGGGGACTACCTCTGACCTCCCCTCAAAACAAAGCTCTTCACTAAAACCTGTCAAATATTCTGCCAAAAAGAAACGTCTAATATTTTAACAAGTCACTTAAAGGAGAATTGATTCCATAAATAGTAACCAAGCAGCTGACACTTTTTGGGTCCATCTGTGTAGTTACAGCCATTGAGGCCACAATGTTTATTTGTACAAAAGAATTTTAATAGTTTATTTAGGAAGAAAAAGAACAAAAAAAAAACCTCACATGCCCAGCCATGTGGGGAGAAAAATACAAATATAAAAACTCTCTTCCCTCCCTAAAATTGATGTTATTCTCTTCTCCTTGGGCCAAGCCAAAAATGGTCAACAACACTCGAGTGTTACTCTTTCTCCCTCAAGCACATACACAAAATTCAGGGAAGGTTGGTGGAAACTGTTTTTCGGGGGTAATTTCAAGGCTCAGTTTGCAAACTTTAGAGGCTGTCAAATATATCCCAAGCTCCCTGTGGCAAAATCCCTGCCTTATTCCCGGAAATCCTGGCTAAATGTCAGATCCTTGAGTACAGTCTGTGGTTCACTTATCTTTGAATCCCCAGCACTGGCACGCAACAGAAGCTCAATAAATTTTTGCTAAATTGAAGGAAATTACATCCCAACAACTTAATATTCTCTTCCTAGTTTCAATGGCATCACAGTGTACGAGCATTTCTAATCTCAAACCCTGGTATAATGCTACACTCTTCCATAAAACTAAGGCGTATGAAGAAATAACTGCACCCCCCACAGAGATAAGATGCTTCTATTCAGAGTAAATGTGTTGTTTGGTTAAGGATATTTTTAAAACTCTATCTGGAAATGAGTAGCCAAAGACGATTACTATAGGTTTTACTATCCTGTCCAGGTGTTTTTGTTTTGTTTTCAATTTCATATCCCCCAAAGGGGAAAATGCACATTTAAAACATAAAACAACAGATGGTTTACTCCAACATCTCCTTCGAAGCTGCCAAATGTGAATAAAGTATACAGTGAAGCAGCAGAGACATCTACATTTTCTGTTTACAAGTTACTCAAATTAGACACAAACCTTTACAGCTCCAAGTTGTTCTTTTCTGAATTTTTCCAAGGGCTTAATCAGGGTTTCAGTTACACTTAATGCCTGGAGAACAAGAGTGATAACAAAAGAGCATACGATTAGGTTTCCAAAAGGGAAAAAATTAGTATTTCCCTCTTCCACCCCACCCAGAAATAAACTGAACAACATATTTAACAGCTTTATCTCTCCCTGCCAATGCAACCATTAAATCACTTCTAAATTTATTAACACACCAGATCTCCATAAATATTTTCAGGGAAGAGGAGGTGGGGCAAAGCGCCAGGGAAACGCGCCACACAGCCCCAACACAGCTCCTTCTTCAGGGAAATACCAAGAGGGTTGTCTTCAACAACAAAGCGGCCTATCACACTCATTAACAGAACACTTCTGTTTGAGAATTTTTTTCCTCCCCCTCCTCAGAAATTTAAAAGTCAATTACATTCCTTTATTAGTAATCAGACTACATTATGTAAAGGGCTAGGTTTGTGGCAACAAGTTTAAATACAGTCAGTCACCTACAACTAGAAGGACCTGCAACTAAGATATACAACTATGTACAGGAGGGATTGGGGGAGATAACGCAAAATAAATAAATACATAAATAAATAAATAATAAATACAATCAGTCTGCCCTTCATTACTGAAAATTCCTCATGGCGATTTAAGGTCTATCAGTAAAGCAGGCACTGGAGCTCGCCACAGTCAGAGCAAACACTGGGCGTGCCGGCAAACAGCACAGAAGGGGAAGGTCGACAAGATAGGAGCCACACACAGACTCCAACCACAGCCACGCTCATTCTTAAGCTGGCTGCTGTGGGGCTTTTCGTTTTAAGGCAGAATCTGAAACTAACAATGCTGAAAATGCAAATAAAAGAATATTTATCTACAGGGAATGCATTTAATAATAATATGCTGGTGAGTAGTGGCTTTCTCAGCCTCTATTGTCAGGAGACTAGAAATACCCAGAATGGAAAAGCAAACTTCAAAACACTTCATAATAATGTGTTGTCCCTCTTTTTACAAAAAAGGCTCCCAAAATTCCAAGCTTAAAATTACAGAAAAAATAAGTGACTTAGAATAGGAAAGGAATCTGAATTTAACGAAAGGCTCCTGTGCAGTGTTTCATTACGTAAGGGTTTCTCCCAAAGAGACCATTCATACTGTGAGACAGGGAACCCTCATAAATGTGATGATGACCAGCGTCTGAACCCTCTTCCCCAGGCCAGCACTGGGTTACACTCACTCTCAAGGGAAAGGGAGCATCTTCACAGTATGGTACTTTCATCCATTGTAGATCATGTGACCTACAACAAGGGCAAACCAAGGAGTCCTTTGTACTAAAGAACAGAGCAGCCACAAAGCAGCACACGTCAGGAATCCCAAGTACCCAAGCCAATAGGGGATGCCCAAAGTTCCATTTGGGAGGGCAGATATGAGAGGTTCTGCCATACATACATTTTTAAAGGGATCCAACTGACACACAACATCTCTAATTTAAGGCACACTTCTATCAGCACCAGTGTCATTTCCTAAGCTTCCATATTGGATCCAGTCTACCAATGTTCCTGAATAAACCTACATGTAATACATCTCCCCCAGAGGCTGGCACACTCAAGAACTCAGCCTAGCATTCTATGTCAGGATCACAGGGGTTAATAACTGCTCAAGTTCACAGAGGATAGAAGCGGGGATTCAAAACCCTGTAAATTTGAGCCCAAGCTTAACCACCATACAACATTGCAATAAAAGTACTAAATGGGGTACCTTCCCCATTCCAAGTAGCCATCTTAATAAAGTCTAAACACATAAAAAAATATTTGCTGCGTGTTCAGTGCCAGGTGCTAGAGATACAACTATGAATAAAAGAAGGAGAGCCGCTGCCCTCATAGGGCTGACTGCCAAGTAGGGGAGACAAACAGTGGATACGTCAACACATAAGTAGATGTATAACTGCAAATTCTAGTAATTCCCTCAAATGGACAAAAAGAGACTATGGTGAGGAATTTATTAGAGGATATATAAGGAGAAATGTGCTCAGGGAGATCTTTATCAAAAAAGTGACATTTTAGCTAAGACCTGAAAGATGAGAAGGAATTAGTGGTGCAAAGAACAAGGGAAATTGTTTCCAGCCTGAAACCAGCAGAGGCAAAGGATGAAGGTGAGGAGTTAATATTGTAGCAAATAGCAAAAGGCCAGTATGGCTGGGGCATAAAGAACGGGGAAGTGAACGCAATGAGATGAGTGATGGCAGGGGACCAGAACACGCGGAGCCTCGTGGGCCCAGGGAAAGAGTTATTTTGGGTATGATGGAAAGCCACTAGAGGGTTTTAAGCAGGGAATTAACACAATGATATTTAGATCTTTTAAAGATTACTCTGGCTGCTCTGAGAAAGAGAGATTAGAGGTGAGGAAAACTGGAAGGAGAAAGACTTGTTAGGAGGCTTCTAGAGTGGAACAGGCAAGAGATGACGGTGGCTTGGAGTAAGGTAGCGACAACAGAAACAGAGAGTAGACAGATTTAAGAGAGATTTGCAGATGGAATCAAAGAAACCGGTAACAGACTGAATGTGGAAAAGGTGGGGTTTCCAGGATCACTCCCAGATTCTGGCATGAGCAACTGAATAGACAAGAATACTATGTTCTGAAATAGGAAAATTTTGAGGAAAAGCAGCTGAGAGCAAGTACTAAGGGATTATGTCAAATTTGAGACACTGGGAGATACCCAAAAGATTAGTGAAATGGGTTGTCAGAGACACAGGTCTACAGCCTAGAAGAGAAGTTTAGATCAGAGATATAAATTTAGTAGTCATCTGCAAGTAGATGGAGTTTGAAGTCATGGAAGTAGATAGGTAGGACATGGCAGAGGATAGAAAGAAAAGGTCCCAGACCAAGGACTGAGGTCAGGAAAAGGAAGATGAGAAGGGGGAGTTAGCAATGGAGACTGGGAAGAAGCTACCAGGATGCTGGATGAAAGAAGAAAAGGGTATGTGAGCTTTAACTGCATGAGCTGCAGAGAAATTAAAGAAGGAATGAGACCTTAGCAACATCCATGGAAAAGAGGAAGAAAGGGCCGGAGTAGCTTAATGACTGAAAAGTGAGGACATTTGCAGGAAGGATGGCCATGAAGGACAGAACAGAGAGAAGGTGACTACTCAAAGGGAACCTGAGGTCAAGTGAAGGCGTGTTTCTCTTTTAAGATGGAATATCTGTACTTAAGAGATGAGAGCACATCTAAATGGCCACATGAAGAATCCAGAAAAGATGGTTCAAAGTCTCTAACGTGGGAAGAGATGGGATGCTGACCATGTATAGGCACTGACCTGTCACAGCAGTAGAAACCCTTCCCTCCTTTGTGATAGAAAGGAGAAAACAAGTGCCAATACAAACAGGTTTACAGATTTCATGAAGAGACGCTGAGGGAGTTGCTACCAGATGGGTATTTTTTTCCATGAAGTACAAGGCAGGGTCATTACAGAGTTTGAGCATCGGAAAACATTTGAACAGAGAGGAGAATGAATGAAAGAACCATAACAAACAGCGGGTAGGGCACTTCCTAGAGAAACACAAACATTCCTGGGCAGGAAGGTGAGCAGGAGTTTATGGAGGCATCCATCTGCCTCATGTGAGATTTTATCTAACAACCCAGGCAGGCGGTGGGTGGTTAGGTTCATTCTGAGTAAGAGAATTTCCAAGAGATGTAAACACAGCGGGCTAATGCTATGTAGTATGCGCAGTGCGGGCAAGCTGCACAGAGGAGGAAACCACCTGGGTAAGAGAAGACTTCCTAAAGGGGATAATGCAGAGCTGAACTTGAAACAGGGCACAGGAGTTCTCCAGGTGAAGGATAAGAGTAAGAGAAAGGCCCTCTATGAGGAGAGGGGAAAGCAGCAATTTCAGAGCATAGAACAATAAGCAATTCAGTGTCACTAAAACAGCTGAAGAAGTCAGGAATCAGGACAAGAGGCTAAAGAGATCAGATGGGTGTCATTAGCCATCAGCATGGGACCTAGGAAATACCCAGTAAATGCTAGATGTATGAAGGCCTTTTAAAATGAGAACCCTAAAACTCCACGCTCTGGAGTAAACACCATCCTTCACAAAAGGACCAGGCCACAAAGATTCCACAAGAGCAATTTTTGGGTCATCATATTTGTCCTTCACTTGGAGGATTAATTTGATGCAATATGTGCCTGACTTCCAAGGATTAACACTAGTGTAGGAAAAGAATATAAGGGGTTTCTGCCCCACTGTTAGCAGGTCAATAAGCAACTTGCAAAACAAGGAAAGAAGTAGGTGTGACAGATACCACTATAACGGACTCTAATAAAAAAAAAATTTGATTAAAAATTTTAAAACTTAAAATCCATTATCATTTTTCTTCTTTAAGAAAGTCTAATTATGTAACTTCTGAACTGAATCTTAAGCATTCTGCTCAAGAACAAAATAACGAAGTAGCTACTAAATGTTTCAGTGAGGCAATGTTGGTTGAGCAACAAGGATTGTTTGCTTCTTTTTCTCAAAATAGAGTGAAGACTCCATGGAATCTCTCAGTTCCTTCTACAATTTCACAGAAGTATTATAGAGTATTTGTGAGTAATAAGTGCTACTAAAGCTTTCTAATGCCAAAACACGATCCATCTTTCCCAGAGACAAATCTAGGACTGCCCCAGAACTCTAAAGGCAATTTCCCAATTTGAAAGAGACAGCTGAAGTAATAATATGGAGAAAAGCTTTCAAATACTAACACGCTAGAAATCAATCAGATAATTTAAAGAGAGAGAGAAAGCAAATACAGAATGTATTTTATAACACACATATAAGGTTATATAACCATATTTTTCCCCATAAAATACTCGAACCAGCCACAAAAGAAGTCATAAACAGCCTTGACTAAGGAGCCTGGGAAAGGGTTTTGGATAGTCTTGCTTAGAAACAGAATGCATTTACGTGAACATAAAGTATGAAAATTAATCAGCTGCTCTCACCTTAGAGCAGGGGTTAGCCAACTTCTTCTATAAAATGCCAATAAATAATAGTAAATAAATAGTAAATAATTTAGGCTCTGCAGACCTACGGCCTCAGTTGCAACTACTCAACTTGCCATTGTAGCACAAACACAGTCATAAGCAGTATATAAATAAATGAGCATGGCTGTGTTCCAAAAAATTTTCTTCACAAAAACAGAAGGCAAAGTGGATTTGGCCCATGGGCCATAGTTGGCTGACTCCTGACTGAGAGAATCATCTTGAGTATCATGGCATAAGATGATCTACTTATTCTTATCTGATTGTATTTTTTTAAAATATACATTTATCATACTTGCAGGGGACCAAAAGTCGGGAGGGAAAGCTGACTGCTGGAAGAGAGAATCACAGTTCAAGTAGTTCTCACATGAAAGAGGGATTCAAAAGCGGTGCCATGGAATTCACCTGGGATAAGCAATCCACAGGGTTTCAACGCTGAAAGGCAACCGCTCAAGTGTAAAAGGTATCTTAACAACAGTTTCTGTGAATTTAATAGGGGCTTTGGTTCCTAAAAAGTTGAGTTAACTGAAAGTTCAGCATGAGCCAAAGCTATCATAAATTGCCTTAGACGATAATGAACACATACATAGGTTACATATATTATTCAAATCCAAACAAGGTAATCATTCAACTGTGTCCCACAAGACCAGAACCTCTCTCAATAGTACAGTTAACACATTTTAAGAGAGACAATTAACACATTTTGTAAGTGGGGCAAAGCAAGAATGTTACCAAAACGTTAAAAAGGTTTAGGAGGAATAGGTAAGAAAACCAGAGGCGTTTAATGGGATTGAGGAAGAAGAAAACAGAGGGAACACGAAAGCTGTCTTTAAATATTTAAATGGGTACTGTATGAGAGAAGCAAAAATCATTTTATCTGCTTAAAGAGGACAAAACAGGTCTGACAAGGGAGAGGCTGCAGTGCAGCAGATTTGGGTTCACTATCAAGAGGAACTCAATAAGACCTACAATGCATCAAGCAAAGCAGTGACCTCTATCTCCTTCCACATAAACAAGCAGAAGCTAGAAGACCACTGTCCAGGGACATAGCATCACAGATTCCTCACTGAGAGAAAGTTGGCCTAGGAGACCTCTGAGGGCCTATCCATCCTATGATCCGGGATTCTGCATGAGTTAGGAGAGGCAAAGGGCCAAACGACAATTCAATGTTGCCTTATAATGCTATGAAGGCAAACCACAGAACCCATTACAACTTCACAATTCAAAGGACAAGATTGTTACACAATAGTCTGGGGGATTAAAATTTTCCTACAACTAGTCAAATCTGAAATCTCTCTTCATTAGACATTTGGATACAAGAACTTAAATGTCTAAAAAGAAAAGGAAAGGTAGGGTGGTATCTTTACCAACCTCTACCTCTCTAGGTTCAACCTAGAACAGAGAAATCTGCTGACAATAACGGCTGACCAGCAGGGAATCAGACTCCATTTGGGGGAGGAACCACCGTCGCTACCTTAAATTTCCACATTTGAGATCAAAGGCTAAGTTCTCATTTTGTAAATTCTAAAGAGAGCAGGGATTAGGGCTAGAAACCCATATTCAGTAAAAAGGTAACTACATCCCATATCTTTAATAATAGATTCCTAAAGTAACAGTCCAGGTAAAACAATGAATAAATCACTATAAGAACTAAATCATGCCTTTCTAATCACTCAGTACTAACAAGGACAGACTGAGTCTAATGAAACAGAAGGAATTATGTCCATTCCCCACGGCCCTCGTTATTTTAAGCCTGGATTCCAAATGTTCTTGACCCCAGAGGAATGCATAATCTGAGAGCAAAGGAAAATTTCCACTATTTTCTCCCATGACCTTCCAGATACTTCCCATTTCACGAGACTAAAGGGGAAACTATACTTTCCAATTCCAATGTCAAGAATAGCAGCAAAGAAATCATTCAGCAAAGATGTATTGCTTATTTTCCTTGAAACAGAACCTCGAGAAAGGGTGCCAAGGAACTATCATCACAATACATCTCCAAACATAAGGAATCTTTTCCCCAAAATTGTCCCTCAGAAAAAAAGAGGCTTGCCCTATAGAAGAATTCTTAGTTTCCTTAAGGAGTGCACCTTCCATTATTTTTCTCAACAAACAACTGCAGGAGGAATCTTAGCCAGAAATGGCCCCAATCACATGTATTTTCAGATGCTTATAGATTACTAACAGGTCTGGGTTAAAAAAAAAACGGGGGGGGGGGGGGTAGCGGATTTAAGAAATGTAAGAAATTCAGTTGTCATTCTGGAGATGATTTCAAAATTATTAGCATTCAGTGTTTTCATAAAGATCACTTTAAAAGAAACAAGGTATGTGATTACAATATGAAAATACATCTCCGGGACAAATTTTTTAAAGAGACTGCCCAAATGTGCTGCAAATGGATGCCTGTGGCTTGGGATAAAATTTCCAAGGAAAGCATCAGAAACAGATTTTAAAGGGTGTTGTATCTCGAAGAACTCAGATGTGGCCATGAGGTCTCTAGAAAGCTGTGCTGAAAAATTCAGAAGGTGTCTCTGATAAATATACTAATGTCAAAGGTGCCAAATGTTGGAATAACTATTTTATTAAATAAATGGGGGAAATATTCCTAAAGTATACACTGATAACTTCATCTTAAAATACAGACACATATTTAATCAACTAAATAATGAAAGTAGACAGGATTCTCTAGCGGACATACATATGCATACCTAAAGGTGTGTACATTCAAACTATCCAAAAGATTTTTTGCTTAATCTTCTCATAGGAAAATGGTAGTGCCTTATAATCAGGCATAAACATTATAGGTAGTGGATAGCTGTCCTTTTGGGTTACCCAGCACTTGAAACACCTGCCCATGTTTAAGGAATTCTACCTAATGAGGCAGAACCCACCTTCCACTACAAAAGCTGAAAATGACGGACACTTGCTTTCCCAGGCATCTTGCAGTAAGGTACTGGCAGCTGGTCAGAGTTCCACTCATCAGATGCTCCTAACCTAGACTTGGATTTGGAAGACAGTGCTTCCAAAAACCAGTGACCAGAAATTCTTGTGGGTGGTAGCAACTACTCCAGTTTCTAGAGGCAGCAATTCTACCAGGAGCCATCAGGGCAGTGGAGTTGCTGGGGCATACTGTCTTGTCTACACTCGCTGGCAAAGTGGTGATGGCCTTCTCCAAGCCCAGTTCTTTGAAGTGACGCCAGGCATCACGCCTGGTTCCCAAAACCTCACAAAGATACTGCAAGCTCCCTAATATTCTTCAGTAAATTCCCTTTCTTTTCAGAAGAGCTGGACCTTAAAACTGAGAATCCAGACTAATACAGAACTAATCTTCTTAATATTTCAGAACCTTACAAGAATCCCATCAAAATGATTTCAGTACTATCTTTCTCAATATTCCTAAACAATATTTTCTCCTGATTAACCCATTTTTAATTAGATTACTCTCCATCCACACTCCTCCTCTGCTACCTCTTTCTCCACCTAGCCAGTCTCTCCCTGTACTGTGCCTTCCCCCATCAGTCAGGGCTCAAGGTATTTTTGTTTTCTTTTTTTTTAAATAATATAAATCTTTATTTTTTTATTTTTTTGAGGAAGATTAGCCCTGAGCTAACTGCTGCCAATTCTCTTCTTTTTGCTGAGGAAGACTGGCCCTGAGCTAACATCTGTGCCCATCTTCCTCAACTTTATACATGGGATGCCTGCCACAGCATGGCCTGCCAAACAGTGCCACGTCCGCACCCGGGATCCGAACCAGTGAACCCCAGGCCACCGAAGCCGAACATGCGAACTTAACCACTGAGCCACCAGGCTGGCCCAGGGCTCAAGTTTTAATAGGAAAATTAAAATGGATAATAAAGCCCTCCCACGTTTTTTTTTTTAATAGCTGAAATAATAAAAGAACAGAGAGTCAAAAGACTGTGATGTCAACAAAAAATGAAAAAGCTTCACAATTGGTTTTGCTAAAAGAACCCTGACACAGTGACAAATAGGTAACCAACATTTTCTCATTTTGGCTCTGTTCTAATTAGTTCTGCTTTAGACCATAAGAAAAAACACCTCTCTTTTGTTACCTGAATATTGTCAACTGTAAAGAAGGAATAATACTTGCTCCCTACCTATTTAACACATTTGAATAAAAAGGAGGGGATGTCACACTAGCAGCAATTTTAACTTCCAAATAAATAAATCCCTATATGATATTTTATTTTTAAGCACAGCTCAAGCTAAGCTAATCCTCCTGGTAGAAAAAAATTAATGTAAAACGAAAGTAAATTTCTTAGTGACTATAACTCAAACCCACTAGCTAAGAACTAGTGAGAATCTTAATGAACCCGTACTCAAGCTCTAACTGGGACAAAGGTTCAGAGGTGCTGTAAATTAATTCTACAGAGTTTACACCTGAAAACTGAGAGCCAATTAACATGAAATGGTTCCTTGAATGTCTGGTCTTTCAGACCACAGCAGTCTCATTTAATAGCCTAAGAACTACAATTCGTAAAATATACATCCCAAATTCATCAGTTCAGCTACCAGACTTCTGCTTTCATTCACAGTCCAAGAGGACAAAACAGGTCCGACAAGGGAGAGGCTGCAGAGCAGCAGATTTGGGTTCACTATCAAGAGGAACTGAGTAAGACCCAACTTTCAGTCCTAAATTCCGTTAGCTTAAAACCTAACAAGAGGATGTGAGCTGAAGTCGTGTCAACTTCTGCTCTGTGACTTAATCCCCTGAATATTTGGCCATAACCTGGCTTCTCAAGAAAACAGGTCAATGTATCCAAAAAAAAGTTCAAGATTCCCTTAATGTCTGTCTTCTAAAAATATCTTAGCGTTTCTTTGAAGAAAAAAAAGAAGCTGGCATCAATTTTGAAGGACATTCATAGGAAAAAAGAAGTAGAAACTTTACTCAGATTATTTAAATCAAATAGACTCCATCAGTAAAGATTATTTTTTATTATGCTTAGGAAAAGTTAAGAATCTTCGAGCAAAAGCTATTGGATAAATTAGGAACAAGCTAACCTAATAAGGACATGCAGAGATCTAAACTTGATCTCCCTTTCCTCTGTGCATGAGGACAATAAGGATCTATTTTTTAAACAAAATAAATACTTGGGCAGAACATTATGAGAAGGAATAAAACCCCACAGAAGTGAGTGAAAGATGAGCCTGACAGAAAGCTGTAAAAGTAGCGTGAGAGAATTTGAAATTTTGTTTCTTAGCTTTAAATAAGAGAAAATTTTAATTTCTGAAGTGAACGGTATAATTCAATGGCATAGCTAGAAATGGAATCTCATGAATAATTACGTAGTTAATTGTTGAATCAAGGAAATATGAGAGAAAGAGAGAGACAGAAACTGTTCAGAAAAGAACAGCTTAGCCTTTGACCAATGGGAAAGAGACTACATCTCCAGCCCTTCTGCCAGGCCTGGGCTACCTGAGCAGCAGAGAGACAAAAGGATGGGCATAAGGCAGTGGCTCTGGATAACTCCTTCTCCCCTATATGGCCAGCAGCTGAGCACCTCATCCTGGACAAGAGCCTAATGCCTCAGTGTATCTTCAGGTGCTAGAACACTGTCCAGCTCATAACAGGCATTCAAAATATTTGTTTTGTGAATGAAGTGGGATTCTCCTAGAAATTTAGAGACATAAAGAATAGAGTTTCTTTGGGGGCTGGCCCCGTGGCCAAGTGGTTAAGTTCACGCACTCCACTGCAGGTGGCCCAGTGTTTCAGTGGGTTCGAATCCTGGGCGCAGACATGGCGCTGCTCATCAAACCACACTGAGGCAGCATCCCACATGCCACAACTAGAAGGACCCACAACGAAGAATATACAACTATGTACTGGGGGGCTTTGGGGAGAAAAAGGAAAAAAATAAAATCTTAAAAAAAAATAGTTTCTGTATAAATGCAACATTTCCTGCTGATGGTGATAACAGTAACCATGAATAGTTATGCTAGTCTCCTGTATACATCATCTCTCATTCAAAACAGTCTGTGTCTACGTTAGTCTGGGTCCTCTAAGAAGCAGACACCAAGACAGGATTAGAAATACACGAAATTTATTAGGAGAAACATCTATGAGAGAAAATGGGGAGGGAGCTGGGGAGGCTGGAAGAGCTGTCAGACAGCGATGCAGGTCTGACCCCAGGGGAAGGAGACAGGGAAGGAAGGTTGAATGGCTATGTGTTAGATTGCAGTGCAGTTCTAGGTAAAGTTCAGTAAGGCCATCAAGGACTCCTTGGGCCAAGGCTGCCTGTCAGAGGGGTCCAGGGTCCCCAGGAATGAGCCTGCTTTAGCACCCCCGTTGTGCTCAGTCACTAGCTGGGGGCAGACATGGGAAGTATGGCCTTCCTACCAATGGAGTGACAGAATCATATAGCAGCTGGCCTGATGGCCGATTACGCTCCATGCAGTAGGAGATCTGAAAGGGGCCTCATGGCTGCCAATGCTTCCAAAGTTCATATTCTTTCCACTACACCATCATGGCCACTGGCATTCCCCTGCACCTCTAATAATCCCCACCACCATCGTAGTGTGGTATTTTATTCAATCTAACATGCCACCAATAGTAAGACTCTCCATTCTTTTATATACTATTAAGAAAAAGATGCTGCTAATGAAATCTTGATTTAATATTTTAACACTTGAAACTTACATTTATTGAAAACGCTCTCTGACAAGTATACTTTCATCATGTATCCCTCTTGTGCATTCATAAAAAAGACAATGAGAAAAATATATTTAAGACATTTCTAACATTTCTTAGGCTCTAACTCTTCTGAATCACTTTTCATCTCAGTCACCAATATCTGGTTTTCCCTACACAATTTTTCCTCTGTGCCATCAAGAATATCGGAAATGCCAATTTCTTTAAGGGGAGCGCCACTATCCTATCCAGAGATCATGGCACCCACTGTTTAGGTACTGATACTGGCACTACCCTGTCTTAACCAGAAGGTCTCAATTGCAGGGTTTGAAACAACCACTAGGATTTGAATTTCTTCCTTAAGTGGTTTCTTGATTGAAATATTGAGAGGCTACATTGTCCAAACAGGCCAGGAGAAATAACCACCAAGTTCACACTTCTTCACGACTGTCGCCTAGTGGGCAGCAGCTATAAGGCCACTCGTCCATTTTACCCAGGTTCAAAGGTAGAGGGAAGGGCATTAAGTCTCAGAAGGAGCTAAAGGCAAGGAAAAATGTCCTTAGGATACCAGGAGATAGGAGAAAGATTCTCTTTTCATCTCTGTCACCAATTTACTTTGTGATGTATATCAAATCACTCCACCTCACTGAGTTCTAGTTTCCCTCTTTCTTTTTCTAAATGAAGACATTAAATGTAAGTTCCCCTAAGTTCTCTCTCAGCTCTTTGTTTTAGGAGCCAACACCAGACCTTTGAGTACTACATGACAGGATCTGAATGAAAATATTTTCCTCATGAAATTGTAGATTCAGCTGAACTGACTCCCACTAATGGAACCACTCCTCTGGATTAGACAGTTGAATGAGCAGGCTGGTTACATTCTGGTGTCCCTAGTTGCCCGGGGGCGGGGCGCTGGAGGGAGAAGAGTCTATGTCCTATTCTTTGCTCTTCCACATCAGTATTAACTGGTTTATTAAAAGAGCTAGCTGATTCCTCAGAAGCAGAGAACAAGCCCGAGGATATGAAATACAGGAAACGGAAGTTTCAATAGGGAAGTAGAATCTGACTATGACAAGGCTCAGAGGCCACAGATGATCATGAGTCACTAACAGAGAGGACACTGAGTCATGAGGCAAGGCCTCAGACGAGATGGGTTTACAAGGAAAAAAGAAAAAAGATTTATATGAAAACACAATGTTGTCAAATTGTAAAGGTCAGTTTCAAGGAGAAAAACGCTTCATCAAGTTAGGTCATTGACAACTTTTACACTAAACGGTTTTCATAAATAAGTACAAGGTGGATATTTCCCCATCTGACTGTGCCTGCCAACAGAATTCCCCATAAAAATGTGTCACTTTAGGAATATAAACAAAAACATGGACAAGGAAAACAGTTCAGTGGTTACAAGGGGGATGGGAGGTGGGCACAGGGGGTGAAGGGGAGCATTTACATGGTGACAAACAAGAAATAATGTACAAATGAAATTTCACAATGATGTAAACTATTATGAACTCAATTAAAAAAACAAAAAAGTGTCACTTTATTTGTAAAAGAACTGATTAAAACAAGTTTGATATACCACATAAAATATTATAATAAGATGAAACTAAAGGCACAGTCTTTCCAATGGCATGTAATGCCTTAGGTACTTATCACGTTATAGAAACTCATAAGAAACGCTAAACACAAATTAAGTAACACAAATTCCTAACAACAGAAACCTGTTCCATCAAACTAAATAAACTAGATATAGTCCAAAATCCTTTGGAAATGACAGGTAAAAGCTTAGATTTTTAAAGTCTATTTTCACCTCCAGGTAGACATAAAGTTATTAAAAAGCAATTTATACCGTTCTAGCTCCAAGGCTAGAAATGCCAGAAGAGATTTCACTGGCACCCTGGGCCAGTGGTTCTGACATAAGCATGCTCCCCAATAACCCGAGGGGATTATTAACACAGACTGATGGGCCCTACCCCAGAGTTTCTGATTCAGTAGGTCTGGAGTGAGGCACAAGAGTTTACATTTCTAGCATGTTCCCAGGGGATGCTGATGCTGTTGGACCAGGGACCAAGTTTTGAGAACCAGTGCCCTCAGGTATACTAAAGAAAGAACATCACGAAAATTTCTCCCAACAGGTAAGAGATATTTAGTTCATTTTAACCAACATATTATTTTAATAATATCATGAAGAACTTTTGAAGGAAAAAAAAATAGTGGAAAGTTCAGAACAAAAATCAGTGTCAAAAACCCCAAAAGACATAGCAATCACTTAACCCCATGATTCTGTAAGATACTTGAGACGACGAAAGAATGATGAGGAAGGAGTGAAGCCAGTCAGACAAGGTTGAGGAAATGCCCATTGTCTCTTGCCTGGAAGCATCTAAACTATGTATTAAGAAAAGCCTGCAGGACACGAAAAAACTTTGGTGAGGGGATAGATTCATTATCTTAACTGTGGACATGGTTTCCCAGCTGTAGACATACGTCAAATCTGACCAAATTGTACACTCTAAGTGTGCACAGTTTATTGTAGTCAATTATACCTCATTAAAATTGTTTAAAATAACAAAAAAAGAAAGGAAAAGCCTTCAGTATTCAGAAGCCTAGTGGCTTCTTCATTAGGCCATAAGCCCAGGGCAAATCACCCAGCAAGCACTCCTTGACCCAGTGTTTTCACAAGAGTGAAACCTGTGGTGGGAAAAAAGATAAAAAAACAAGAAAAGAGTCTCAAAAAGCCTAAAGAGCCGATGTACGCACAGGGTTATCCTGCTCAAGTGGGAGAAGGGCTGCAGCTGGTGGACAAGACACCTCCTCACGTCTGCTTGCCAGCCCAGTCGGCCTCCAGCCCCTTCTGGATGAGAGGTAGGTGCCTTTCATGCACCATCTGGCAAGCTCTACCTACTCTCTCCGGGCATCCCTTCTTCCCTGAAGCTTTCCCTCATCCTCTGGGCCTCACACAACTGCCCTGATTTGCCATAACCCTGAGAAACAGAGCAGTCATGTTTAGGTGAAGGACGAAAACCAAAAGATATGATAAAAGGACACATGTAGAGAAGTAAATTCAATATGAAGGGTTTTTAAAAGAACATCATCAACACTACAGCTCTATTTTAAACGTCCCTAAATTCCTGGACAGCTGCCCACCTCAGAGAAGTACGCCATGTCCTGCCATGCCAGAGAGAACATCTCTGGAATTCTGGCAGAAACACCACAAAGTACTTCCCTCGGAGAACACGCACACGTGAGCACAGCAATTCTGGCCACTAACTGTACCCGGCTCCCCAGCTCGAGTCACTCACTTTCACAGTCAAGGTTGGCCATATTATCAGTACATACTACTCCCTTGAAAACCCAGTCCTGAAAGAGGCAATATTGGCCTTTTAAAGGGCACTGCACATCCATTCACAGACACTAGACTTTTGTGCATGGAGGACAACATTCTGACTTCCTAGACTGGCTTCTTTCCACTTCCCTCCCCAACAATCAGTTTTAATGGCTACAGAGCTGGACACTAGTGAGAGGATATGCAAATATTTCTCTCCCTCTTTCCCAAATTCAGCTTTCCCCTCAAGGAAGAAATGAATACTTCACTTCCATCTTTCCTTACCTGGTTACTCTGATGCATCCATCAACTCAGATTAGAAATGATGTCCCCAAAATGCCTTCCCCAAATTCCCCAATAACTGTTACCATGAAGTATGCTTTTGGCAATCTCCTCCAGCGGACAGCTACCTACTCGAGGGTAGGAACTATGCCCTTGTCTTTACAGCTCTTGACACAGTGCTTGGCATGTAGCAGGCACACAATAGTATTTGTTGAAATATACAAACCTAGCCTATTGAAGTATATAGATTTGGCATGTGAATACATATACCTGGTGGCTCGAAATCAACAAAGAATACCTTGTTCCTGATCGTTGAGTTTCTGGACTGATGACTTTATTCCTTCAAGTCCAAAGTCCTATTTTAACATTTATTTAGGAAACAGAAAACTTTAAAAAAATATTTGGCAGTGGTCTTGGCCTTCTAAAACACAGATTATATTATATAAAAAAAATTTTTTAACATTTTAATGAATCAGGCTTAACTATGAATATTCAATTTTTTTTAAAGATTTTATTTTTCCTTTTTCTCCCCAAATCCCCCCAGTACATAGTTGTATATTTTTCAGTTGTGGGTGCTTCTAGTTGTGGCATGGCCTCAGCGTGGCCTAATGAGTGGTGCCATGTCCACGCCCAGGATCCAAACCAGCAAAACCCTGGGCCGCTGGAGCAGAGGGCATGCACTTAACCACTCGGCCACAGGGTCGGCCCCTGAATATTCAATTATTATGCTGCACCATCATTTAATTTTAGGATTTCAGAAAATACTAAGTGCTTTTAAAGATTAAGTGACCACTAAGATTATGTTAAATGCTTGGAACCAATTTTAGAACATTTCTACTTCTATTTTACAGCTGTCATTTTGCATTTTTTTTTAATATGTGGTCTTTAACGTGCTGCTGCGTTGTAATAATTTTAAGTAAAAGAAGAGTTTTTAGAAGTTCTCAGAATCCCCTGGCATCCATTTTAGCTACTTAAAGAACTTCCTTATCCCCCTGTCACTTGGTGGGGATGTATGAGCTTGTTAAATTACATAAAGGTCCTCCTCTGCATCTCTGCCCCACAAAGTCCAGCTCAAATGTGCCTTCTTCCAGAAAGTCTCTCCTGACAAGCAGAGGCTCAGCTGCTCCCCGGTCCACGCAGCCACATTCTATACCTTTGTTATCACACTTAGTCCGTTTTAATTCACTTTTTTACCAGTTATTCTCCAGGGCTACAGTGGACACTTCTTGAGGGAGGTTTCTTTTCCTATTCAAAAGTTTAAGGTTGGTATCTAGTAAAGCAGCAAAGATTTTTTTTAATAAGTGTTCCAATCTATTTCAAGAAACAAAGTTAGCCATTATGATTCCATGCAATTTCCATGGTAAAAAAAGAAAAAGTCATCACTGACTATCAAGTTGAGACAGAAACACCCAAATAATGTCAGTATGAGTTAAATGCCAACCTTTTTTAACTTTTATTAATTTCATTATTATGACTCACTGATAACTTAGGAAGCAGTACTATTTTAAAGGTCTTTTAAAGCTAATAGGAAAGTATCAGGAATTCTTACCAAGGGAAAAAAGGGAGAAAGAAAAACCTACAGATTAACAGAGACTTAGAAACATCAACCAAATATAATGTGTTTGGATCCAGATTCAGATAAACCAACTGTTGGGGAAGGGAGGGACAAACTGTCAATGAATATCAGAAAAAAACTGAATACAACCTAATCCTTTGCAATATTAAGGTATTACTATTTGTTTGTTGTTAGGTGTGACAAGGATATTGTGGTTCAAAAAGAGAGTTATCTTTTAGAGCTATATACTAAGGTATTTATGGATGAAACGATATTCCAGGCTTTCTGTCAGAATAATGGGGTGGTTAGTGAGGTAGTGAGGCGTACAGGAGAAACAAGATTGGTTGTGTGGCAATGGTTATTAAAGCTGGGTTTTGAGTACTTTTAGTTTAATTTTATTTTTCTACTTTTATACATGCCTGAAATTTTCCAAAATAAAAAGGTAAAAGAAAGAAGAGAGAAAGAGAGAGAAAGCATTAGGTGCTCCAGCTAACTTTATGGCTAGTCGTAGCTGTCCCCCACTGCCTTCTGGCTTTGAATAGCTTCCTACTATCCACAAATGCCTTGTAACATACCATCCCATTCTTCTCTGAGGTTTGTGGCCTTACAGACAACATCCTATGCCCACATCTACCCTGCACAGGAAACCCAGCCCTGCCATCCTCATCCTACCTAAGACAGAGACCATACTGACCCCCATCACAGCCGAAGATTACATCAATAAGCCGGCTAACAAGAGCTCTGAGAACCACACTCTCTCTGTGAGACAGCCTGGAGCTAAGACCACATTCCAATTTTTTGACCTGGTCAATTCATCTCAAGGAACATAAAATGGAAACAGAATATCAAGACAGGCAGTGATCACTCAGTATTTTGGTAAAGCTAAAATCCAGCACCACTCCACCCAGAACTGTCCTCCCACAGATACCAGGATACCTCATACAGTTCTCCGCCAAAAAGGCCTTCCCTCACCACTCTGGATGTAATAGTGTCCCATCCCACTCTCTGGCTCCTTACTCTTCTTTATTTCATTTTGTAGCAATTATAGCTGCCAGAGAAGGTATTATATGTTTGTTTATTTATCACATGCCTTTTCTAGAATGTAACCTCCATAAGGGCAGGGATTTTGCTTTGTTGCCTTTGTGTGCTCAGGTTCTAAACAGTGACTGGAACATAAAACGAGATCAAATACATATTTGCTGAAGGCTCAGGATCCCAGGAAAAGTATAACTAAGTATCAAAGAGGGTTGAGAACAAAAAGGTTACTACTATTAACATAAACTAAGAACATGCACTTTTTGTTGCCACCCACACCCCCAGACCCACCTTATGTAGTAGACTGATGACGTCATGGCACTATTTTTAGCCACTATCACAGCTGAAAAATCAGTGACTACAGGATCACATGAATAATTGATCACAGAATAATGAATAATAATGAATAATGTCACAGTTTGTGCCAGGAAAACCTAATGGGACCACAGTACCTTCACATGTCCTCTACGGTAACATATACAAATTATCTCAGAACTAGGGTACAGCGCTAATTACACTAGGACTTTTAGAGGCCATATGTCCCTGTCACCTTTAAGTCAAAATCAGTGCCCTCCTCCTACTGCTTCCTTTCTTCCCTACTGCAACTCTACCAGACAGATCCCCACTGGCCTCCACCCAGAAGATGACAGTAACATCTAAAACATTGGCCACAGTGGCAGAAGGTTCAGAATGCCCAGTTCTGTCATATACCAGCTCTATGTCTTAGCTGCTATGTCATCTTAGGCAAGGTACTGTGCCTCAATTTCCACACTTGTAAAATAGGAGGCAACAACAGATAGGGTTGATGTGAGAATTAACTGACTTATGATTAGGTAAACAGCTTAGACCACTAAGGGGCACACAGTAAACTATCTCAGCTGTCATGTTCGGTATTATTATTATCATCACATCTGAACCCACTCACACACTTTCATTCTAATATAATTCTAGGTAGTACTCATCCTCAAGAACATGGGAAAAAGTTTGTCATTCTTTTAAAGCCTGAAAAAACTGACGAGAATGGATAGTGTGTCATATCAGTGTCAATCCTACTGTAAATCTTTGTTGAATGAATGAATATCAGTCATTAGGAGGGAAACACAAGCTTTTAAGAAAGATGAGTAAATATTATTCAATACCCTCAAAATCCATTGCTGAGCTTTGTTAAATAAAATCATCCACTCAATGCACTCAGCACAGCATTGGGCACGTGGAGAACATCCAGTGGAGGCAGCTATTATTATTACTGTTGTCATCATGAATCTCAAGGCAAAGTGGGATTTTAAAGACTTCCAGGCCCAAGTTGTCTCCCTCTCCAAACAGCCTAGAAAATCTACAGAAGTGAGAGTCAGCTCTAACATTGTCCTCTGTCCTTCAGCGTCTACATAAGCTTTTCTGCTTTTATCCTCTTGATATATTAAGGTTCTGCTTGAGACTTGATTTAAATGAAAATACTCCAGTGCTAAAAAAAATTTAGGAAGCACTGATATAGTCCAATCCACTATTTTACAGATGAAGAAACAGGGCCTTGTTCTAGAGGTCTAGCAACTTGTCCAAGTTTTCACCACAGTCAGCACACTGTGGAACTAGAAATCTGGGCTCACCAGACCTCATCCAGGGCTCTTTGCACCACTATGCACTACTTCATCCATGGATAAATGCATCAGAACTTTGAGCAGAAGCAGCTTCTAAACCTAGATTTTCCCTGCTTGAAGTTGGACTTATTAATTTACTTTCCACAACTCACCATAATCTCTCTCTGTTCTTCCAGATTCTTCAAAAAATTAGAAAATTCACGTAAGGAAGCATCTGTTAAGAGAAAGGAATGATTATTTGGTGGTCAAAGCAGAGAAAAGCAAACCAAAACCTCATCTTTACATACCTATGCAGCGTTCATCATCCGTCTCCGCATCCCCAATAAACTCAAATTTAAAGTCTCTGAGTGAATGAGCAAACTTCCGCTGGGCTGCTGAAAGACCTAAAAAGACCAATTTAATGATTACTTGGGTCCTTGTTTTAAGTCAAGGCTTAGAAGAAATTTATTCCTTCTAAGGACAATACAGCTGTAGAGCTCTCCTCCACTCAGTCCACAGGGAGGCACAACCCAACTGCTTTGTCAAGGGGCCCATCGTCTGCCGCCGCCTGGCATCCTCCCTGGGTTGCTTCTGTCTTCTATTCTACACTCAGGCACAGAGCAGGTGCTGCAGAAACCTTTATTCCCTCCTCCACCCCGTTCCTCCTCAGATCTGACTGCTTCACGTCATTCCCTAAAGCACTTTCCTGTCTCCGCTCACTCAGGTCAGAACTTGCCCAATTCAAAAGTTCAGGCTACGATTAGGAACACACACACCTGACAGCATCTCCCAGGGCTTGATGAGACCCGCTGGCTGCCAAAGTTTCAAATGTAAGGGTCTCAAAGCTCAAAGTCAGCCAACCAGAGGCCCTTAACTGACTGTCAAACTCCAGCCAGAGAAACCCAGAAGATTCAAAGAGTTTTCAAAGAAAAACAGCAGCAGGGAGGTCACTAAAGGCCAAGCTTAAGTGGGAGAAAGAAGACATTCTGCAAAAGACCTATAGACCACATCTTTTTTATCGGAGATTAATAGAAAATAGTGGAAAACCCTACTTCTAAAACAGGCTACCATTTATTTTATGGGCCACACACAATGCCAAGCGATATACCTTTTTTTTTTTTGGTCTCATTCAATACTTTTGAGAGAGTTATAAGATTATCTCCATTTTATAATGGAGTGCTAAAGCTCACAGGTGTTAAATAACCTGCACAAAGTTGCACAGCAACTACAACAACAAAGGCTTGATGCTACTCCAGAGCCATTTATCCAAAGCTTTGCCCTGACCAGAGTGCAATCCTGCCTCTGGTCTCAAGTACTTTCCTTTTTTTTGTTTTGAGGAAGATTAGCCCTGAGCTAACATCTGCTGCCAATCCTCCTCCTTTCGCTGAGGAAGATTGGCCCTGAGCTAACATCTGTGCCCATCTTCCTCTGCTATATATGTGGGACCACTGCCACAGCATGGCCTGACAAGACGTGCATAGGTCCACACCCGGGATCTGAACCGGTAAACCCTGGGCCGCCAAAGCGGAACATGGGAACTTTGCTGTGCCACAAGGCCGGCCCCCTCATGTACTTTCTAAGAAGCTGCTCACCAACTCCGGCACTCCTTACAGTTCTTGTCTCCGTACAATGAATACTGACAGATTGTGTTAAAGTACAATTTCATGTCAAACAAACTGAAAAGTTGAAATAAATAAAATGCAACCCATAACTGCTGATCGGAGTACTCATGCAAAAAATAAATATGGACAAGAAAGTGAAGCAAACAATATAAAAACTGAAGCCTAGTTTTAATAAAATGGCAAGATAGTAGGAGCAATTTTCTCTTTCTTTTAGTCATTATATTATAGCTAACAAGGAATGAAAGCAAAAGATTATTTTTACATTAAAAAATATTACCTGATTTTTTTTTTAAACCAGCTCTTTACCCCCAATCATTAACTGCAATGGCTCCCCAGCCCCCTCCTGGACAAGCTGCTTTCTCTCACTTCTTAAACTTTCTAATAATGCTCACCAGCTCTTTCAGCTGCTGTCACAGTTTGGTATTATTTTTTAATTTTTTATTAATAGACTATGCTTCTTAGAGTACTTTTAGGTTCACAGTAAATTGGTCAGAAAGTCAGAGATTTTCCATCTCCCCTCTGCCCCCACACATGCATAGCCTCCCCCATGATCAACATCCCACTGTCATGGTTTTTCAAACTTCATTTTTCCTCTAATTCATGTTTATCTTGCTGTTCTCAAGTTCTTTTTCTCTTTAAAATAGAAAAAAAAAAAAAAAAGATTGAAAGACCTAAATGTGAAAGGCTAAACCATAAAATTTTTAGAAGATGATATAGGATTGTAATTTCTTACCCCTGGATTATGGAAGAAAAGCACAAACCATACTGTAAAATGTGACGGATTGCAACCACGGTCACAATTCTCCATCCCTCCTTGTAGGCACTTCTCTTTTCAAGGTGACTTTGCAGGAACTCCAGAAGTAGGCAGAGTCCATTTTCCCTCCCCTTGAATCTGGGCTGGAAAGTGACACTGTGCTAATCCAGAGCGCCCACCTCAACAAACTGTGTATACCTCTGCCTGACTCTCTCGGAAGCCTCAGGCCTCCATGTGAACAAGCCCAGGTAGCCCACTGCTTGACGAAAGACTTGGGCCCAGTCCCCCTACTTACTGCCCCACTGGTCACAGAGCCAACACACAGAAGCAGAGCTTTCCTGTCCATGTGGGAGGTGGTCCAGATGAGACCACACTGAAATAAATAAATGGCTGCTGTTTAAGCCACTGGGTTTTGGGGTGATTTTTCCAAAGCAATAAATTAACCTAGCAAGATTAATAAAACTGTGTGAAAATTTTAAAGACATAAAAAGAATGAAGTGCATACCCTTATATATAAGGTATAAGTAATAGCTATAAATCAATGAGGTAAGACAGACACTCCAATAAAAAATTTAGCAAAACATTTGAAAAGGCCCTTCTCAAAAAAGAAATGCAGGAAATCCAAATGGTCTGTAATCACATGAAAAGGTGTTCAAACTCATTAGTGATACTAAAAGTGAAAATTAAAACCTCAAGACCCTCATGAGATTGGCAAAAACTAATAAGTCTGGCAACCTGAAGTGTTGGCGTAACTCTATATGTGAAGCAACAGAAATCCTCATATACTGCTCGCAAGAGTAAAAGTTGGTATAAGTTTTTAAGTCCCTTGGCATCTTCTAAGCAATTTGATGATATCCTATAAACCAGAAATTGGCCTTCGAGGTAAATTTCCAAGATAAACTCTTGCACATGTACACTTGTAGACGTGTACTAGAAAATCCACAGCAGAACTGACCACAACAAGAGCCAAACACTAGAAAAAACAAATAGCAATCAACAGTAGAACAAATAACTAAATTATAGTATATTCATACACCATAGAGTAAAAATGATAAATTCGTGTATCAAAGCACATGATTCACAATTTGGAGAGAAAGAAGCAAGTGACAAAAGAATACACACAGTATGGTTCTTTCAAACAAGTCCAAACAAGCTACACTAAATTATGTTTGGGATGTATATAGGCCACAAAATTAGAGAATAGCAAGTCAATCGTCATCTCAAAAGTCACATAACGTTTACCTGGGGGCAAGGGAGGGCAATGCAGTCAGAAAGCTCCAAGGGGATTAAAGGTATTTTAATTCATAACCCAGTGGTGAGTCTGTAGACATTTGCTTTACCGTTCTTCCTTAAAATGTATGTTTGTTTCATATACTTCCGTATTTTTGCCATAGTTTCACAACTAAAAAATAAAATTTTTGAAACCATAAACAAGTAAAGCCTAACTATTTAGGGCATTCCAAAGTAATTAAGTTTCTATCATAATCCAGGTAAACATATAATTATCCTCTAAGATCTAGCTACACTGGCCTGCCCTTGGTTCACACATGCCAAACTCATTCCAGCCTGACACCCTTAAACTTGCTGCTTCCTCCACCTGCAACGCTCCCTCCCTACCCCCTCCTTTCCCTTGGTTCACTCCTCAATGCTGATGGCTCAGCTCGCAGTACCCTCCTCTTCTCACCATCCTCTCTGAAATAGTGTCACCCCTCTGCCCTAAATCCCCCTCTATACCATTGCTGCTTTGTATTTCTTCATAGCACTTATTACTAAATTAACTTATTTAATGAGTAATATTTACTCGTGGTTATCTATTTTCTCACTCTAGCATATCGCATCACTGAGGCAGTAATCAACTACATCCCTGAAACAGGGACCATAACAGGGTTTTTCTTTTTTAATTTATTTCATGCACCTATTTCTAAATATTAATAGTGTGTGGATTTACTATCATTTTTAATAACTTAACATTATTCCATTTTGCTAATGTTTGCTTTGCTAGTTCTGAATAGGGGCATGTAAAGTGGTCCCATTCACGTGTGTATATGTGTATGTTTGCATTTACTTATTCATATATAGTACATACGTTTATAAATACTGGTATAAATTATATTTTTCCCTTCTGGAGTTGTTTCCTTTGAGTATTTTATCCGAAATCACCAGGTCAAAGGGTCCTTTAAAGATCATGTTTCATATGGTCAGGGCAGGATGCTCTCTAAAAAATTAAAACGTAAATGCATCAGTTTGTCAACATTTCATAATTCCTAATTTTACTAGTTGGAAATGTTTACAATAGCAGATTAAATCTGGGTTAATTTACACAGCTAATATGATATTTTTCTCTCTATGTAAATAGCGTGCTTTCTGTCTTTCCTCTGCCCTAAGTACTATACTCACATCAATTCTTTACTTAGAATATAATCATTTTTCCTTTCTACTAACTTCCTTCTGGTGTTATTAGAGTTTGTTATGCAAAATTTTTATTGTTTAAAAATCTGACTACACCAAACTCATTCCTTTTAATAATCACCTTTTCGTTATTTAGAACATTTTAAATTTACTTATTCTGCCATGTAGTTTATACTTTTATAGCTATCTGCCTTTCCAAACATAACATAAAATCATAAGACAGTTTACATTTAGTACAGTCCATTAAATAAGCACCAAGATACTTTGTGCAAAGAATGTTTTTTTTTCCAATATCATTGCACATAACACTCAACCAGTCTTTATTTCACAAGTTGCAAAGGCTGGCAACATTCCTTCACTGGGGGAAGATGGTGAGAGGCCCACAGGATGGGACTTACAAATATTATTTCATTTACTCCTTGTAATCAGCGTGCTGGGCAGGCGTTGGTGTTACCTTATTTTTACAAATGGCTTAAGTAGGTTCAAAGATGGACTAGCAACTCGATCAAAGTCACAGACCTCTTGAGACTGCTAGTCATAAGTCCTGGAAGCGAAGGACCAACTCCTTGGTCTCTCAAGCTTCCACCAATGTCCTTTCCATGTCATTCCGACTCTCAGCTTTAACTTTATTCCCAGGTCCCTTGACCAGATCTCAACTACTTATCTAACTGGCTCTAATGTAGAATTCTAACTAATTGGAAAATTCATATACGTGTGCCTCCCTCACCCCCCATCCTCTCCTGCCTACTAATTGCTGTGAATTAACACTACTCTCCTGAAACACCTTCAAGGCTGGCAGATATTGGTGGATAATGCCAAGCCTGAGTGTGCACAGAAAGCACAGCTACCTTAAAAGAAACAGTGTGACTTGCACTCTTTCAAATGAACTTGACACTTCAGAGTCTCCCAGACTGGAATTTCTAGGTCTTCGATCTGCAGACAAGTGGGAGAGAAAACACAGGCAATGTAACTCTTCTCTGGGCTAGGAGTAGTTTGAGATGTGGGGAGTTTAAGACGCAGAAGACCACGTGGAGAGATCCAAGCATGGTTTAACTCCAGGTTCGGAGTGCCTCCAGACACTGGCCGGCATCGCCAGTGCTCGCCCTTGATGACTTTACAAATGAGAAAATTATTTCTTACAGCACAGCCACGTGTTAACAGTTTTCAGTGACGACCATGAACTATGAGACACATACAGACACTTGGAGCAGGTGGATGGGAAACCTCTCTATTCAGTGTGCTCTACTCTGACCACACTTCTAGGCAGCCCTCTGCGTACATTATAACCCCTTAAGTTACAAGCCTGACCCTGTAATAAGGTTGTAACTACCATCCTGCAACTTCCCACCCCATCAACCAAAGCACTAATGGGGACACTTGAGAAAATGCAGCAAGTTCTATAATTCTGGGCTTGAAAAGAAAAATGAAACAGAAAATAAATGCACCTGTCTCACTCATTAAATTTGAAATACAGGATTCTCCACAAACCCATATTGGATTCTAAAACCTTTTTTCAAATAGGCAACTTGCACCTAGAAGCTCACATTCCTCTGCATGTAGAGGCCCAAATAACCAGATTATCAAATATGCAAAAGCTCTGCCAAGCGAAGCTCTGCCACCCCTTCTGCACATCAAAACACGTACCAAAATTCCTCAACGTTTTATTTAGAGAGGAACAGGGTACAGATTCTAAGAACTTAATATCTTTCATGCCAGACTCATGCCAAGGATATAATGCTGATGTTAATCCAAGTACCCTGGAAGTGAAACAAAATTCCTCTAGGACTGTGGACGGCCTTCATATTTTCCTTCATATTTTCCAGATTTACAAAACTGGCAGCAGCACAATATAAAAGAACAGCATTATGGCCTCTCAGTAGGAGTCAAAAAAGAACGTAAATAACTCATTTTGCAGATTTAAAAGATAGTGCAAACATCTCACAAGCCCAAGTGCATTACTGGACTAGTCGAGGCTTCAAGGCCAAATCACAGGCTGTTCCAGGAGCTGCTCAAGGGCCAGCGCAGTCTCTGCAACTGTTCGGTGAAGGCATTCCTGGCCCTAACTACCCAATTCCAGCCCAACGGGAGTGTCCGTGCAGTGAGTTCTTCTTAATCATAAACACCTTCTAAAGTCACTGGAAGGACTTGAATTGACAAATTTATGGGATACAAAGGACAACAAAGTGACTCCACGAAGATGCATGCATCTCAAAATAGATGCATAAACCTGGACTGCAGGACACAAGACCCAATACTGTACATAACAGGCAACCAGATACTGTTTACCAAAATAACCAATTAACTACGAAGAACACTTAGGAAGGGAGTGACCTGGGCACTGCACAGAACCCCACAGGCAGGTCCACATGGGAGACCACCACCCAACCTCTGCAACACCTTATTCCAGACTTCAGCCGCACTGAACACATTCAGTAAATGCAGAGTCTACTCGGGCAGGGTTCTGTGAACAGAGACAGCACCTGCCACAACAGGTATCGGCTGAGAAGGGCATGCTGGTCGTCACCTGGCCTACTGGTTTTCAAACTGTCTTTGGCCAAAGATCCCTTCGATCAAAGGAAATCTTACTTAGAGTGAGAACAGAAAAAACAGCTAACACTTATGTATTAGTTTCCTAAGGCTGCTGTAACTAATTACCACAAACTTAGTGGCTTAAAACACACAAATTTATTCTCTTCTATTTCTGGAGGTCAGAAGTCCAAAACGGCTCTCACACAGGTGCCTTCCTTCTGGAGGCTCTAGGGGAGAATTCATTTTCTTGCCTTTTCCACCTTCTAGAGAATGCCCAAATTCCTTGGCTCGTGGCCCCCCAAGTCACTAGTCGCATCACTCTGACCTCTGCTTCTGTCATCACATCTCCTTCTTTGACTCTTTTAAGGACCAGTGTGATTACAATGGACCCACCATGATGACCCAGGATAATCTCACCATCTCAAGGTCCTTAATCTCATCTGCAAAGTCCCTTTTGCCATGTAAAATAACACATTCACAGCTTCCGGGATTAAGAAGGGACATCTTTGGAGAGCCATTATTCTGCTTACCATACCTTATAATGCCAGGTACTCCCCTAACCACTCTACATTTATTGATTCATTTAAGTATCACAACCACTCTAAGAGGCAGCTTCTATTATTACGCCCACTTTACAGAGGAGGAAACTGAGACACATGCAGGTTAAGCAACTTGCCCAAGATCATACAATGAGTAAGCAGTAGAACCAAGAGGTAATCCAAGCTGCTCAGGTAGAGGCAGCATGAAGGAGCCATCGCCCACAGACTGCTCCCTGGTGACACTGCACCCTGCAGAACCCAATCTGAAAATCACTGACAGAGTCTCTCACCTTCACTTTACAGTTGGGAAATGAAAGCACAACTTTGTACAACTAGCTCAATTTCATACACCTACTTCAAGGAGAGCTCCAACTAGAATCCAGCAATCTTAGTTTTCATGAGGCGCAGAAAGACAGTAACACGTGCACCTGTCAGTGAAGAACACATGGTCTAACAGTTGGAAAGCTGCAAAGGAGAAGGGCTACAAACGATGTGTGTATGTGTGTTTTGGGATAAGATGAAGTCCTTATGTATGAAAAAGAATATCCAGACCAACACGCTCCCAACCTCCACCTTCTCTAATTAGGCTTCATAGAAAACAAGAAGGACTGATGGGCCAACAAACACTGTAATGACAAGACTGCATGCTGCAAATCAGGATGGCTTGACATTTCCAGGGAAGTGCCTAAATCTGAGCATCAAAAACTGGTGGTCCTGTAGACTTATTTATTTGGCCATGCCTTTCATTAAGATTTGAATTTCAATCTCTCAAACCCTCTGGTTACCGTTGGTCCCATTGCTCTCTACTGTCTTCTACTCATCAGCCTCACATATTTAAAATATCTATCTGGCCCCTGGAGGCATTTGGATTTCAAGTCCTGGCCTAAATTAACTAACTTTAGCAGGGAACGTAACCTTAGAGACATTTAGAGACAATCTAGTCTAACCACCCTACTTTACAGATGAGAAATAAAAGGCACAGTAAACTAGAGGCAGTGTGGTTTATGAAAAGGAGAAGAGCTCTATAACGTTACAGATCTGGGTTCAAATACCATCTCTGCCAGATTCCAGGTATGTGGTTTCAGGCAAAACATATAGTAAGCATTTGATTTCACATCCAGAAACTGAAAATAACCAGAATGTCCTGTCTAACTAGCACGTGACCTCTCACTTTCCCTCCTCAAGCAAACTGCTTGACCCAGAGCCCTCGCTTACTACATGGGCAGGTTTTGTAGCACAGGACCCTACGCTGAGTTCATTAGGGCTGAATGAATAGGGATAGGCAGCTGACCCAAGAACCACCCCCACAGGCCAGCCAGAGACACGGACACATGGAATATGTATGGACAGAGAGAAAGAGAGGAAGTAAATGCCTCAAAACGTTAAATGATCAATGAGTCTAAGAAAGGGTATATCAATGTTCATTATTCTATCCTTGCAACTTCCATAGCAAATTTTTAAAAATAATGTAGTACAAAAGAATAAAATGATCACAAGTTTATTTATCAAAATGAAAGAAACAAGCACACACACATTCCTGAATCAGTGAACCATTTTGTTCTCCTCCTTCATCCCATCTACCCTCATCTCATTGCTATACTTCCAGGAACCCAAGTGGCCAGAATTCCAGTGTTACTGTCTCAGTATTCCATTCCTTATTCTCTACATCCACATTCCACTTGTGTTGCTTATTCATCCAAATATTTGCCAGGCTGTGTTATAAGCACAGGGGATATAGCAACAAACAAATCACACAAATTGAGGTGAGAAGTGGGGACAGGCCAAGTTGGGAGGGAGTGTTTGAAAAAAGACAGATAACAAAACATAAGCAAATTACGTGGTATGCTGGGAGCTGGTAAGTACAATGGAGAAAAACAAAGAAAGGTTAGGAGGATGGAAATGCCTGGGGAGAGGCTGGGCAGATCCAAGCAGATCTCATAGAAAAGACGTCATTCAAGCAAAGACTTGAAGGATGAAAGGAGCACGTCCCACAAACAACTGTGGAGTAGCCTTTCCAGACAGAGGGAGCAGTTCCACACAGGGCTGATGCAGCACAGGAAAAGGCCAGAATGGCCAAAGCCGACTGAGGGAGGGACAGCGAGAGTAATAGGTAAGAAGGCCAAAGATAATGCAGGCCAGTTCAGGAAGGACTTGAGCTTTTATTATGAGTAAGATGGGGAGCTTCTGGAGAGTTGTGAGCAGAGGAGAGACATAAACTGACATTAAACAGCATCACTCTGGCTGCTGTGCTGAGAAGAGACTGAGGGTGGAAAAGAGTGGCAGCAGGAAGACAAGTTAGGGGGTTACTGCCCTGATCCAGGTGAGAGATGAAGAGCTTTCTTTAAAAAATTTCTGGAAATTGTACCAACAACTGGTGAGACTCAGGGGTTTCAGCCTAATGATCTGGTGGGTCTACGTGCAAAAACTTCCCCAAGGATAGCAATCACCTTTGAAGCTCCGTGTCTTCAATGCAAGATAGCCTGGTCTATAAGTGCTGTAGTAATTAGTAGTGTTCTTGCTCCCCTGTGCTATGGGTTCACTTGTGTCCCCTCCAAATCCATATGTTGGAGTCCCAACGCCCAGTATCTCAGAATGTGAATTTATTTGGAGAAAGGATCTTTACAGATATAATCAAGTTAAAGTGAGGTCATTAGGGTGGGCCCTAACCCAATACGACTGGTGTCGTTTTGAAAGGGGAAACTCGTACACAGAAACATGCATAAGGGAAAGACAAGGTAAAGAGACATAGGAATAAGATGTCCATCCACAAGCCAAGCAGAGAGGCCTGGAACAGATCCTTCCGTCACAGCCCTCAGAAGGAATCAATTCTGCTAACACCTTGATTTTGGACTTCTAACCTCCAGGGCTATAAGACAATAAATTCCCGTTGTTTAAGCCACCTAGCCTGTGGTTCTTTGTTATGACGGCCACAGCAAAATAATACATCATGATTCCTTTTTCTCCCCTCAGAAAAATAGGATAACCTTGGGTTTAAAAGCAATATACAGATATGAACACTATTTGCAAGTATTGTTTTTACAGTCAGGGATTTAAGCTCAACGATAAAACATAATATTATTCAAACATTTCGGTACCGAATATAGTAACTTGGCAAACAAAGTGGTTTCCAAAAGGTCCTAAGAAAGAGGAGACAGAAAGAAAACCAAAACCACATGCAGGGGATAATGTCAAGACAAGCTCCCTTGTTAACCATGGTGTATGCTTAAGGCCCAAAGTAAATATCAGTAGGGATTTAGATGTCAGGTGTTCATCTGGCTTAATGAATGTGAGCTTTTCCACTCTTCTGCCACTGGAGTATCACCATTTCATGGCACTAACGAGAAACTCAGTTGCCAACCAAAGCCAAGAGTTTCTGCATAACTCTCCCATTTCTCACTAAAGCTTCAGTATTTATTTCCTTGAAGAAAAAAAAATTTTTTAAGTAAAACAAGATGTTTTTTAAGTAAAAACAAGCCCCACTCTAAGGAGGGGCTCCTCATTTGTGCCTCAAGTTAAACCAGGATCACAAGAGCTAACAGAAATTCTCTGGAAATACTGCACATATATTATTACTTTTATAGATGCAAAAGAAATTTGACAATTTGCTATCCAAAGTTATTTGCATTCTCCCCTTCTTTGGGGTCAAGAAGAGACATGTGACAGTGAATGGTGTGTGAAAGTTCTTCATTTTTTTCTCCCCTACTAATATACGAAAGGGCTCATTTACCCATACACTTGCAAATACTGAATTTCATTATTTAAAATAGTAGTGGCCATCAGCTACTCAGGTAGCTCGCGTAACTACTGTCAACAGCAGTAGTCCCAACCTCTGAAAATTTGACATATTTTACAAACAAAGTAAGGTTAGTTGTCCTTTTGAAAAGCCTTACCATAAATCTCCTTGGCGTACAGTAGGATGCAGTGATTGAGAGCATGGGTTCTTGTGTCAAACAGACCAGGGCTCACACACTAGCATCACCAGTGACCAGGTGGGTGACCCTGGGCAGGCGACAACCCTTCCAAGGTTGTTTCTTCACTGACAACTTGGGAATAAATAATTTTATTTAACAAACTGTAGTAAAGGAAAATAATGAATCAAAGGTTACTAAGTTATCCTGTCTGGGTGACAGAGAACAGTGGAACCATTTGAAAAAAAATAAGGGAAGTCAAGAGAGGAAGCCAATTCAAGGTGAGGAAACAAATAAATGCATTTTAGATTTTTCAGAAAGTAGCAGATTAACAGAAATTCTGAATGCCGCTGCAGATGTAGGTTAAGGCCAGAGAGTTTAATTGTCAGTTATCTGCAGAAAGGTGATTAAAGTGAAATAAATAGTGATTTTTTAGAAGGAAAAGGTATAGCAAATCTAGAGCTGAAAACGAAGGAAACCACGAAGGAGACTCACAAATGGAGAAAGAGGGAAGAAGGAAAAAAAAAAAAAAACAGAAAAAAGGCAGCCAAAATGAGGTACAAGAAGTGCGCAGAACCAGAGAAGACACAAAATTGAGAATGCTTGAAAGTGCCAAATGTTTTGTAAGGCTGTCAGATTTGGCAAGAAGTAGCTCTCTGACAAATCATCCTGATCCCTCCCTTTCCCTTAACCCCTTCCATCCACTCTACATCCACAACACCCTGTGGATCTGCTCACTTCTCTGTCCCCACTGTGAACACATTTTAACACTGTTCGACACAGCCACCATCAGCTCCTCACTGGCCACTCCACTCCACTCCTTCCCCTTCAGCCCAATTTCCACACAGCAGCAAAAGTTAACTGAAAATATAAATCGGACCTCCTCACCCCCCAGCTTAAATCTTCCCCACCATTCTGTTGTATTGAGGAGAAAACCCAAACTCCAAACCAAAGGTCTAAAACACCCTGTATGATCTGGTCTCTGCTTAGCTCTCCAGCCTCATTCACCCTCCAGTCTCACCCAACTCCACCTTCATCAGCCTCCCTTCTATCCCTGGGGTGGGTGGAAATGCCAGAGTTCTTCCCTTCCTTGGGTTCTTTGCACCTGCCCTGCCTTCTGCCTGAAACACTCTTCTCTCACCTCCTCCAAAACTCCAGCAAAACCTGCATTATAAACTCCCTGCACCTCTCCAAGCTCTGGTGGGCTCACCCCTCACTGCTTTAATAGCTGAGGCTCCACAGTTACAGACATGTGTCTACACAGTAGACACACACAACTGCAGTATATGCAATCCAGAGTTCCCAATTTCAACTGCTTTTCATTCCACATCAGCAGATAGCTAAAAAGATCATGTTAAGATACACAAGAAATAATTGTCTATATATTGGTCAAAGATCCACATGTCCGTAAAGCATATTTTCCCAATAAATTTTTTATTATTATTAATCTAAATTTAATTACATGATTGATACCCCTTCCCCTGACCAAAACTATACACACAGACAAGCAAAGGAAAGGTAAGGACTTTTGTGAACTTTTTTGGCTCATTAATAAACTTCCAGGCTCCAGTTCAAAGGACACTTAGCAAGAGATCAGCCAACATCCTTTATTCACCAAGTTATTTCACAGAAAGTAAATTTATCCCAGGGACAGTTAGCATAGAAGGAAAGAAAAAGCTGAATCAGAGATGGAAAGCTTCCAAAAGGAAATATTGCATTTCATTTTTCCACAAACTGATAAGACAAAGACATAATATAAATATAATTCTTGTAAATTTAAGCACCTAGAAACCCAAGGATCAAATCTGTAAGTTATGAACTTGACTAATAGACATCTTCATATCAAGCCTGAATTATACCTCAGCACTTGGCTATGACCTCATAATTCCTGGAAGGAGGTAATGGTTACATGGGAGTTCATTATTCCATTTGCTCAACATTTTTCAGAATTGTTTTTTTGGTACTTTCCAATCTTTAATTTTTATTTCCTTGATTATGAGTATCTCTATGGTGTAAACTGCCATTAACAGACTGTCTTCATTTTCTCTATCTTCTCCAACAAGTTTGATATATAATAATTTTGTTTTAAGTATTTTCCCTCTTATTTTTGTGGCCTCTTTTTTGGATTATGATTTTGAATTCTGTATGTTTTTAGGTAGTCAAATTTTTCCATTATTTTGAAGAACTTTTTTCTGTCATTTGCACACTTAAAAAGCATCCATCCTTTTACATCCCTGAGCATTTTAGAAGAAAATTAAACTGAATACTTCCAGTTGTCCTAAATTTTATTTAAGAAAAGAAAACTTAATCCTGGCAACTCTGAGTTATTCTGCTCCTTTGTCTCTCTTTCTGTGCCACATTTTACACCATGGTCTCATGTGATACTTTTTATTACTAATACAAGAAATCACCCCATTATTTCTCTTTCTCAGAACTTTATCATTTCATAACTCTTTCTAACAACAAAATCATCTACTATTATGCTGGGTATATTATATAAAGATCACTCCTAATCCTTAGAATCATCCTAAAAGGTCAATATTAGAGCCCCATTTTATAGATAGAGTGGAGGACGACACTTACAGAAGTGAAATAGGTCACCCAACAAAACCAGAATTCAATGCAGGTCTCTGATTCCCAACTCCATGATCTTTTCATTCCCAAACTCTGGCAGTTACTTGCTCCACACTAAATGGCACTGGGCTACTGAGTTTAACTGATGTATCAAATTAATGTAGCATCCTCTCAGCTGGTTTCAAATCTACTAGAGGCTTGGAAAGCTGATAGCCACACCACTAAGAACAGAGTGACAAAGGAAGTTTTGTGGTACCTGCAGGCAAAGCTACTCAAAGTACCAGTCCCTGAACTGTTTGTCACAGGGTCTCTGAGCGACAAGGAATTTGGACAGAATTAACTGAGTCACTGAGCACACTGTTTAGCTTGGCTGGTATTTTTTTCACAGCAAGACTTCCCTGATGATGGAAGCAAACACCTTATCTCGTCATAAACCAACAGTCTGCAGACTAACATCAATCTATAGGTCACGCTCTGAGTTGCACTGAACCAGACCAGCATTTTTCAAAGTGCCATTTGTGACTTAATGGGTGATAAAATCACTACATTGAGCTGTACCAGCATTTTTTAAGAGAAAAGAGAAAGAAAACAGAGGCCTCTGGTATAGTGAGTTGAAGACGTGTAAGGCATCTTCTGATCTCTAATCTTTTGGAGAAACCTAGTAGCTCTTTTGAGATAAATAAACATAAATAAAGAGGTCATTGAATGGAATTATAAATTTTATAAGTAAACATACATTTTATTATAATAAAGGGCTCACAGTGTGGAAAATACTGTATGCATACAAAACTTGTGGGCCTCTTTTAAGTGTACCAAGTTATATTGAGACAGCTCTTAGATTAGCACTTTGTATTAGCATAAGGTTTATAAGTTATGTACTCTATAAGCAATACTATATGAGTAAGATCATTAATTCTAACTTCTAGATTATTGTTTTGCTTTGGTTTTCTAAGAACTAGCTTTTTAAAAAATGGAGAAGCTGATGAATGGAAATTACAGATACCCAACTTTTACATATCACATTAAACCTCCATAGAGCAAAGGAGAGCCCCAAGCTGTAGCAACTAGGCACTTGGAGAGTGCCATGAAAAGGAGAAGTGGTTTCCCAGAGATAACACAGAAACGGCAACACAGTACAGTGATTTTAAATCTCCCACTCCTTATAACCAGCTGGCCACAGACTGACTTTCCAGGCCAGTGCAGACATCCAAGTTTGGATCCCTGACACACAGGATCTCTAACATAGGTAATGGCTCGGCAAGACACGTTGCACTTACTACTCTACAAATGAGGGAACAGACACAGAAAGGGTAGGAGAAGATTCAAGTTCAGAAATGTCCCTTTCTATACATGGTATTATACAACATGGTTATTTCTTACAAGCTTGTTTTGTGTTTTTAGGGTTTGTTTTTTTTTAAATAATATTCCTTGCATGAGTAAGAAAACTAGGGGCCACTGTGTTTAGCCTGGATCACATTTTAAAGGGACATTGGCAAAATCGAACATCCAAGAAAATGTTATCAGGATGATAAGGAGTCCAAAAACCCCATCGATTAAGATGCAATCTTGAGAAGGCAGAGTCATAACTTCTGTCTTCGAATTTCGAGGGACATTGATTAGAACAATTCTTACATTCTTCTGCATGGTCCTAGAGATTCATCCAAAAGCCAATATATATAGGTGGAAGCCAAAGGGAGCAGATTTGGTTTAGGGTAAAGCAGAACTTGCCAACTATCATAGAATGGGCAGCCTCCTTGCAGGCAATTATGACACATCACCACTACTTGTATTACAAAGCCACTCTGCTGAGGGTGAGAGTCAGAACAGAGGTCCAAAAAGGTCCTGTCCAATGCTAACAATCAACAGAGGGTGAATTATTAGCACTAATACTACTATCTCATCTTTAGCATCATAGCTCACCTACACATATTATGGTTTGGATAAGACAGTTTGAAAACTTAACCATCATCCTGTATGGGATTTTTTATGAAACTTTACTCCAAATTCTAAACAAGTGATTTTAGCATATGGATCGCCTATACTAGAATTTTACCATGAGTGACGGGAAAAGTTCTCCAAAGCCCAATAGGCTTAATTCCCTTCTTCAATAAAGGTCAGAGATTCTGCTTTTCAGCAAGACTACACAAGTAGGGCAGAGGAAGAAAAACAAAAGCAGAAAGAGAGGAACAAGTGCACAAGAAGGGAGGCAGTTCCACCCCTTCCTCAGGCCCCTTCGGTCATCATTCCCCACATGACATTAAACAGAGCCAGTGTTTAGTTCTGTTTATTCTACCTCATTCTTGCTGTGCCTCAGGGGAAGTCTCAGCGGAAGAAGTAAATGATTCCCATCTCAGATCTCCAAAGAGTCTGGGCATCAGTTCAGCTCTGACCCTATTTTCTGTAAAACCCTGGATACTTCAAAAAAAAATTACAAACGACCAAATAGTTACCATCTGGGTTTCTCCATTTCTCCGACTCTGCAATATAAGAGAGGGAGCTCTATGGGGAAATACTGGCAGAGTTTCTAATGGCTGTGGAGTACACAAAGATTATCTCATAAAAAGCCACACAGAATCCTAACTATGATATTAATTTGTTTGGGTGGTGTCATCAATCTTAATTATATTTTTTACTCTCTTTGAAGTAGAATATGAATGGTGATGATAAGCGGTGACAGAACCTTCTTTTGCAAGAAGGAACATTTTATAAGGTCATTCAAATATTTTATAGTAAAAACAGAAGGTATGTTATTTTAGACTTTACCAAAAATGATTAGTATTAAAATGGGGAAAAAATACACAGCATGACATTCAATCTCAGTCAATATAATTTAAGAGTGGATTCTTTTCTTCTTGTATTCTGATAGGTTTTCCATTTGGGGTATAAATTCTTTGGTGTGTTAATGCTATGAAGTCCAAAACACTACAGCACTGCAAGGTTCTCTTCTAGATAACTCTGACTTAGTTTGCTACAATGAAACAAATACTGGATTCCTCATCAAAAGCCTCGTACTAGCCTGGATTCTGCAGGAAACTAGCAATGGGACCCCTGGACCAGTCACTTAACCTGACTGGGTCCCATGTTTCTAATGTATAAAGTAAGAGAGCTCAATGATATGATTTGCTAAACGTAGAAAAATAAATGCTAAGCTTTTCTGACATTTTTAATTGCTTTTAAGAATCCAACATTTAAGAATGAATGACTAGTGGGGCCAGCCCCTGGGGCCGAGTGGTTAACTTCGCACACTCGACTTCAGCAGCCCAGGGTTTCCCTGGTTCGGATCCTGGCCGCAGACGTGGCACCATTCATCAGGCCATGCTGAGGTGGCATCCCACATAGCACAACCAGAAGGACATACAACAAGAATATACAACTAAGTACTGGGGGGCTTTGGGAGAAGAAGAAGAAGAAAAAAAAAAAATGAATGACTAGGGACAAGAGCACAAACTCTTTTTCTCCCTGCTCTTCAGTAAGCACTATAAACCCTGGAAATAATAAACCAACCAACCAAAGAAGAACTCCGAAACGTGGTAAGAAGAAAGCAAACCAGTTTGTGACTCCAGGACCAGAGGAACAGCACAGCAAATGGTGTCGCATCTTGCATCCCCCTACCCAAAGAAGGCAGCCACTGAGACCTGCCGTTTCCCAACCCCCATCCTAGCAACAGCAGGCAGCCTATGTAGGCTCATCCCTACCCCAGGCGGAAGGAGAGTCCCTCTGCAAAGTCAGCCAAGTCCTATCCCATCTGAAAGAGGGATCTATCAGAAGCCCCACCAACAGTAAGCAACTAGGGGAGCCAAGACATATGCAGGACGGCAGGTGGACACAACAGGAAGAACCCAGCCACGAGTAGCCTGGCCAAGGAAGCCTCTTTGGTTCCACAGAGACCTTGGGAAAGCCAACGGCACCAGTATAGAGATCTCACCTCAACAAGTGACTGGATCAAGAAGACTTCTCCGTCCCCCACAGGCAGGGAGTATCCTACCACACTCAGGGAAGGCCCTAGTTCCCAGAAGCCTGAGTCTACCTTCCTCCATCAAAAGACACCCAGTGGCCCGGCCTAGGGAAACCCTTTGCACCCCTTCAGCCAGTACCAGCAAGAGCAATGGGAGCTCCAGTGACACCTGATCAACCAAGCAGATTAAAATAACACCCGAAAGGCCCTGAAAATTAAATTGTTATTGCAATCACAATCCACAAATGTAGGCCAGGACCTGTGTGCTAAAACTAAACCGGGTAACTACCTTCTAAAATTAAAGATTTAAATGGGACCCAGAATAAACTAACCAGACAAAACAGATATAATCAAAACCCACCAACCACACCAAGAACCAGGAAAACCACAACTTGAATGAGAAAAGCCAATCAACTGATGCTAACCCTGAGATAAATCAAATGTTGGAATTAACCTGATAAGGACTTCAAAGCATAAAAGTCATTAAGAATTTCAACACTCAATTATAAATTCTGTTGAAACAAATGAAAAAATAGAAATTTGCAGCAAATAAATAAAAGATACAAAAGAGAACCACATAGAAACTATACAAAACTGGAAAATACAGTAACAGAGATAAAAATTCACTTGATGGGCTCAAAAGTAAAATGGAGATGAAAGAGAAAAGAATCAGTGAAGTTGAGGAAAGAACAAGAGAATTCACTCAACCTGAACAACCGAGAGAAAACAGGCCGAATAAATGAACTGGGCCTCAGAAACCTGTAGAACAACAAAAGAGCCAACATTTCTATCATCAGCATCCCAGAAGGAGATGAGAAATGGAGTGAGGCTACAAGAGTATTCAAAAAAATAATGGCTTAAAACTACCCCAATTTGGTGAATGTCACAAACATATAGATTTAAGAAGCTGAGCAAACTCCTGAATCAGGATAAACCCAAAGAAATCCATGCCAAGGCTGGAGTCAATGATAAAATATCATAACATCATAACTAAACTTCTGAAAACTAAAGACAAAAAAATCTTGAAAGCTGCCCGAGAGAAACAACACTATCTGTAGGGAACATCAATTGAATGACAGTGAATTTCTCATCTGAAACTATGAAGACTAAAGGAAGCAGCATAAATTTCTTTATTTTTGGTGAGGAAGATTGGCCCTGAGCTAACATCTGTGCCAATCTTCCTCTATTTTGTATGTGAGATACCACCACAGCATGGCTTGATGAGCGGTGTGTAGGTCTGCATCCAGGATCCGAACCCACAAACCCCAGGCCACTCAAGCAGAGCTCGCACACTTGACTACTACACCACCAGGCCAGCCCCAAGCACATTTTTTAAGTGCTGAAAGAAAAGAACTTCAACTGCAAATTCTACATCCAGCAAAAGCATCCTTCGGGAATGAATGGCAAATAGACATTCCCAGACAAAGGACTCTAAAAGAATGAGTCTCTAACAGATCTACCTTTAAAGAACAAATGACTATTAAATAATTATATTTTCCAACAGAGATTTAAAATTGTAATTGCCTATGAGAAAATCTCTAATTCTAGAGTTTATAATCTAACCAGGGAGAGATGACACACATACAACAAAAACACCAATAACAAGAGCAGGTGTTGTGTACGTGCCACAGCCAAGGGCTAACAAACAAAAATGGTTCAGAAACAGGCGCCAATATTTTCGGCTGCTAAAATCAGAGGAAATTTCACAGACAAGGCATGCCTTAAACTGGCCCACGAATAATGCACTACACTTTCAAAGAGCTGCTGAAAGGGATGTCCATCATGAAAAATCATACAAGCAAAACTGAAGAGATGTGAAAGCAGAAAGTGTCTTTAGAGGACAGAAGAAGGAGAACCTCTTTGTCACATAACAAGCACCTGACCAGGGGACAAAGGTGAATCAGACACAATTCCTGGCCCTCAGTCTAACGGGAGAAACGCAGAGGAAAACAGGATTGTAATGTAATGTAGAAATGCGACACGAGGACTGGCTGAACAGACTTCAGGGAACGAAGCAGAGGACACGAATGATACTGGGAAAGACAGGGGAGGTTTCACAGGATTGGTGACAGCTGAGCTGGATCATAACACAGGAGAGAGACATGACCCGTCAGCAAAGGGGAGGGTACATGGGGCCACGAGAATGACATAAAGAACTCCAGACGTGCTCTGGCACACAGCACAACGGGGGTCGTACAAGGATGAGGCGCACTCGCGCAGGCTGGGGTCAACGTTAAGGAGCTGGGCTAAGAAGATGGATTTTCATCTTGAGGGTAATAAGGAGTCACAGCAGACTTTAAAGCAGAGGAGCAATAGAAAGATAAAATAAAATTTTCCCAACTTGGAGGCCCCCGTACAGAATCCAAGGAAAGGAAAAGGGTACAGAGGAAGGAAGACCAGTTAAGAGATCATTCAGTTCATCTCAGTTCAACCAAAGTTTCAATCTACAATGTGCCACGTCAGATGCTTAAAACACAAAGATGAATGATTCCCACCTCTGGTCTCCCAAATCAAGGAGGCATCAATGTGAGGAGAGAGAAAGGAAGAGAAAGCATAAAATACATTCTAGCCATTTCAGAGCTAGAATCAACATGACTCTGTGAGAGATGAGCTCTGTGAGAGGAGGGAAAAGACAGGAATGAGGTTTTTACATTAGAAAGGATAGATCTGTCTAATGTAAAAATGTAATGATGTAACCATGGGCGGTCCTCCCACTGCAGAAATGAGGAAAACAAGAGGTGGGGTAGCGTTTGGGCAGAATGCTGAGTAGAGATGTATGTACTTTCCTTAAGATTCTGTTCTGGTGTCACCTCTTCCAGGACGACCCTCCTGATAGTCTCTCCACGCCCTAGGTTTAGGGCTCCCTTTCCACTGTGTTAAAAAAAAATGCTCACAGCTATATAGATATATTTTACCACAATGTATTATATTTTTATATATTTTATATATATTTACATATAATGTCTGTCTCTCTCACTAAATTCCTCAAGGGCGAAGATTATACTTATCTTTGTTATGTCTACTGCATCACTTAGTAAGTAGGACTTCAATAAAAGTTCAGTGAACGGAGAAAACATAAGAAACTTCATACTGTTAATAAAATCACCACGAACGTATTTTCTATAGCATTCCTAAGTCAGTCCTCCTCTACTATCAGAACAGGTAAAAAAAAAGAGTTTACATAAACCAGCTCTAAGTATTCTATTTCCATTTGAAGAGTCTAAGAAAATTAATCACATTCCCCAAAAGCATAAATCATAAAACATTATAAAGGTCAATCAAGAGAATACACATCTGAGGCTCCAGCAAGCCCTCATTTGGTCCTCTCACATTTACTGAGCACCACTGCCCACAGGGCACCATGGTGAATACTACACAGCTCCTACACTTCCAGAAGCTCCCTTTGTGAATCACTCACTAGAGAATGTTTCCTAAAGAAAAGTCTATGTCTTCTAAGGGAGAAGGACCCATGGGGAACCCCCCAAGGACTCATCAGTTGGCCAAAGGGAGAGCTCCCTCTCAGCCAAAAAGAACGTAATTTGGGCTACAGTAGAACTGAGATGATCTAATAAATTTTTAAGGAAAAAAGGGAATAGGAAGAAGATGACACAAATAGGGTAAAAGGAAAAAAAGCAAGGACACTTACTACATACTGTTACAAGGCACTTTCAAAGGCAAGTAGAACACATATAAAAACTACAAATGCCACCCTTGACTAGCAGCTGCTACCTTACAAAGAAAGTCACAGGATGGGGCTGGCCCCGTGGCCGAATGGTTAAGTTCGCGCACTCTGCTTTGGCGGCCCAGGGTTTCGTCAGTTCGAATTCTGGGCACGGACATGGCACCCCTCATCAGGCCATGCTGGGGCAGCATCCCACACGCCACAACTAGAAGGACTCACAACTAAAAATACACAACTATGTACCAGGGGGCTTTGGGAGAAAAAGGAAAAATAAAATCTTTAAAAAGAAAAAAGAAAGCCACAGGAGAAATTAATGTTTTGTTAGATATTATACTTATATGGAACTAATTATAATCACTGGCAAAGTGGCTGGAAACTTAAAAACATAAATATTGAGATAATTTTTTTTCTTTTATGGTAAAGTATAAATGATGACACATTGGAAACAACCCAGAAATCCATCAGGATAAATTAATTGTGGCTAAATTAATTGTGCTATACTAACATGCTAGAACACCATAAGAACATTAAAAATTATGTTTCGATAAAACACTTAGTGGTATTGTAATATCTTCATTACCAGTTGCATGATCTTGGGCTATTCTGACCTCTCAACCTCAGTTTCCTCATCTGTGAAATGGGGATAATGGAGTTCTAGGCAACAATGAGAATGAACAGTCCACAATTACATATAACACAGCAAAACAAAAAAATACATATGATTCCACTTCCAGGAAATACAAAATCAGAAAAAAACCACGGGCTTCCAGAAGTGAAGGGGGCACAAGGGGTCTTCCAGAGTGTCTGCAATGTCCGGTGTATTCTTGCTCTGGGCGTTGGTTACATAGCTGCATACAATTCATGAAAGTCCATCCAGTCGTAAATGTATGAAAGTGTACTTCTCTCCATATATGCTAAATTTCAATAAATAGCTTTTAAAATGAGGATAATTATAGGATCCTCTTCACAGGGATGTGGTGAGAATTAAAATGATGTTATAGAGATTAACTCCATGAAAACGTTTGCCACCTAATACATGGGTGAGTGCACAATAAATATTAGGTACTCCTGTAATCCCGCCAGGGCTGACCACACGAGAAGCTCTATTAAATGTTCACAGAATGAACAAATCCCTCAGGTTAAATGAATCACTGCCAACCTCTGCCATCCCAAAACTACTTTAAAAATTTACCATAGCACTTATTTTGCACTTTGCACCATAATAATTTGTGTTGAAGCTTGTCACTCCCCTCCACTTACAACTCCCTAAGGGCAGAGCACATGGTAGTCTTTGTATTCTGCACAACACACAGAGCAGCCAAGAGGCTCAATAAATGTCTGCTGATTCTGTGATTTTCAGAATATTCTAACAAGTAAAGAATGACTTAAAAATTGTCAAAAATTTTAACTACAGAATAATATCCCTCCTAAGCTTTATTTCTCAATGTGAAGACCTACCTCGTGGGTGAACTTTATGGTCTGTTAAAAATGCCCATGTGTTTCCGCCTGTTCACTTATTCATTCATCCTGCAAACACACTGATGTACAAAGGTGCACAGGACCAGGTTTCCACATTACAAGCAACTTACTGCTAAAGGAGAAGACATGCAAACAGCCACGGATTCGTTCTGCAAGGCACCTCAGCAGAGGAGCATGGTTGACTCTGGATTGGTTTCTATGCTAATTTCTTGACTTGGTGATTCCTGGCAAACTTGGATAGTATTCATTGGAACCCTAAGAAGTGAGGGAACACCTGTGCTTCCTAATTTTAGGACAGGATCAGAGCAATTTTATCCCCTACCCAGAGTCCAGGTTGAGATGGACATACTTCTTTGGATTTCTGTGCTGGAGGGCAGGCTTTTTCTGGTCCACTCCTTCACCAAGGATGCAGCCATTGGAGGGCCCCAGCTAACTAGTTATGAGGGAAGATCCCAGGTCCAACTCCTGGCTCAAGGCTTCATTCTCTCTCCCCATATTGGTGTTAAGGCTCCAAGCACCTTGCTTCTGACCCTGCTGAAAGTTCACCTCCTGATATACTGCTCTGGAATTGTCTTTTCCTCATGGTCAGATTCTAGGGACTTTCCATCTTTTTAAATAATCAGAGCTGTGCATTTAAGGATGTGTATTATAGTTTAGCCAGCATGGCTAAGTATTTTGTGAACCGAAACCCTTACTCTATACTTTTAATGTACCTTAAACCCAGGTTTCCCGGGAGCCCCACAGATAAAGCTCAACTGAAAAGCAGCTCACAATCCAAAACTAAAAAACACACAAGGAAAAAGTCCACTGTGAACAAAACAGAGCAGACACCACAAAAGGGTAGGGATTAGACTCACTATGAATTTTAAATAATAGACCTAGAGATATACCATAAAACCAGTAAATTTAAAATAATTACCAACATGAAAGCAGGAATCAAATACACGTGAAGAGAGGCGCTGCAGACCCACCCAAGGCCACTTGGCCATCCAGCATGTCAGATTCTTTTCACAAACACTGACAGTCTCCAACGGATAGCAGGGCAGGTTTATGTGTTCCTCCTTCATCCCCTCCATACAGCAGCACGTTACAACGAAACCAAACCTTACTACCCAATTCTGCCAAACCAACAAATGTCTACTGATGAGAATTATACACACAAAAAGAGCTACAAATTGAGCAGCATGTCTACAGCAACCTGATCCAATGCTTGTGGAAATATAAATGATACAATTTTCAGGGAAAAAATGGAATTAGCTAACAAAGTTAAACATCAGGATACCTAATTCAGCATTTCCAGTGCCAGATAGGATTCAAGAGACCATCTTGGTCATGGCCAGCAAGACTCAGATATATGAATATTTATAAAGAATAGTTCATAATAACAAAACTGGAAATAATCTAAATGCCCATTCAAAGGTAAAATGATAGAAAAATAATAATGCTTGGGAATGTTATATAGCAGTGAAAATGAATGGACAAAAGCCAATGCAACAACTTGGATGAATCGTGCTACTAATGGGGAATGAGAAAAGCAAGGCCCAGAAGGAAGACCACGTATAGAACTGGACGATAAGGAATGATAAAGTTCAAGATAGTGTATATGGGGGGAGAAGGCAGAGGGACAGAATGGAAAAAGCACCGGCAGATGTAAGTTGTTGGTAACGTTTCAAACTTTGAGGAGTTCACAGGTATTCACTATATTAAAAACATGCATAAATAAGGAGCTGGCCCTGAGGCATAGTGGCTAAGTTTGGTGCACTTCAGCAGCCCAGGTTCATAGGTTGGGATCCTGGGCATGGACCTACACCACTCGTCAGCCATACTGTGGCAGCATCCCACATACAAAATAGAGGAAGACTGGCAACGGATGTTAGCTCAGGGCTAATCTTCCTCAGCAAAAAAAAAAAAAAAAAAACCACACACACACCATAAAACCATATATATATGTATACACACACACATAAATGAGAATACAAAAGCCCAATGATGAAAATGTGTCATGAATCAAGGATTATGATCAATCCACTTCTCTACAGTTGAGTCCCACCACCACCAACGAAGAAGCGGGGTACATTATGAACAGGCAACTCACAGAAGTAGCAGCCTGAAACACCCAAAGGAAATGTGGTAAGATGTTCAACCTCACTGCCATGAAGGAAACGCAACATTAAAGCTAGAAACAGTAAGGTATCACTTTACAACCAACAGATGAGCAAAAATTCAAAAGTTTACTAATACCAAGTCTTAGAGAAGATGTGGATCAATGAGCTCACTGATATACTGCAGGGGGAATGTGAACTGGCTAGTGTGTAGAGCAATGTGGCACACAGTAAGGTTGGAGATAAGCTGGGAGTTGAAGATGCTCACATCCTATCATCCAGCAATTCCACACTCACACATGTCCCCACAGAAACTCACATGCACACATCAGGAGACATGTACAACAACATCCACAGCAGCGCTGTATACAATAACGAAAATCTGGAAACATTCCAAAAATATCTGACAACAGTAGAAGACTGAGATAATGTAGAATAATCATACAATGGAATAATACATACATCTGTTTAAAAAAAGAACTAGCGCTATGTATCAAAAGGAATAAATCTCAAATAATGTGACTGTTGTTTTCTCTCAAGGTACAGAATAAATACAGTTTCCTATCTTTTTCATAAAGTTTTTTAAATCATATATTTTATATTGCTCATAGACTCATACATACATAATAAAAGTATAAAAACATGCATGGCAATGATATACCTCAAATCCAGGTCAGTGGTTACTTCTAAAGGAAAGAAAGACATAGGACAGGCAGGGGCACACAGGGGTCTTCAATTTCCAGTGACTTTCATCTCTCGTATTAAAAACATATTTTGACATGTTTCCTTCCAATATTAAGACCTGATAAAGCCAGATGTGAATACTTAGGTATTCACTATATTATCTACATATTATGTACGTTTACAATATTTCATATGAAAGCAAAAACAGGACAAGATTGCAATTTGATAAAATTTATTTGAAAGAAGGTTGGAAGAAAATAGAGTAGTTCCCTCTTATCTGCAGGGGATATGTTCCAAGACCCCCAGTGGATGCCTGAAACATGGATAATACTGAACCCTATATATACACTCTATTTTTTCCTATACATACCTATGATAAAGTTTAATTTATCAATTAGGCACAGTAAGAGATTAACAACAATAATTAACAAAGTAGAATAATTGTAACAATATACTGTAATAAAGGTTACCATAGATCTTAGCAACCTCAGCATATGATTTTTTTTCTTTCCTTAAGTCAAGAACTTTTACCTTTTCACTTAAAGGAAGCACATTTTATGGCTTCTCTTTGGCATATCCAAATTGCCAGTATCACTACTCTTGCGCTATGGGGCCATTATGAAGTAAAGAAGGGTTTCGTGAACACAAGCACTGCAATACTGAGACAGTCAATCTGATCACCAAGACCACTACTAAGTGACTAACGGCCGGTAGTGGATACAGTGTGGATGATTCACGCCCCCAACGGGATGGAGCTGGATGGCGGGAGATTTCATCACACAACTCAGAATGGCGCAGTTTAAAACTTACGAACTGCTTATTACTGGAATTTTCCATTTAATATTTTGGACCACAGTTGACCTCGGGTAACAAACCACAGAAAGCAAAACCAAGGATAAGGGGGGACTACTGTACCCGTTTGTATACAACTTTAATACCAGCTACCAATCCACTCAAATAAGATAAATGGTTTTATCTTAATACCCTTTGGCCTAGACCCCAGCACAGGGCCTGACTCATAAATAAGATGTGTTCAAATAAATACTTGCTGAATAAATTGGACAAGCACATAGAAAAAAGTCAAATTATTAATCTAGTCATCTCTGAATTTTTTTTTTTAAAGATTAGCACCCGAGCCAACATCTGTTGCCAATCTTCTTTTTTTTTTCTTCTTCTTCTTCCCAAAGACCCCCAGTACACAGCTTATGTCCTAGTTGTGAGTAGGTCTGGTTGTATGAATATTTTCAAATACATTAATGACATCTCTGAATATTTGTGAGTACGAATAATAATTACTGATACATTGGATCTTCTCTTACATTGAAAACATAATTTCTACCCGATTGGCCGCTCAAAAAGAACAGCATCATTATGTGTTACAGTCTAAATGTTGTGCCCCACTAAAATTCATATGCTGAAGCCCTAAGCCCCACTAGGATGGTATTAGGAGGTGGGGTCTTTGGAGGTAATTAGGTTTAGATGAGGTCATAAGGATAGAGCCCCCATGATGGGATTAGTGTGCTTATAAGAGGAAAAGACCAGAGCTTGCTCTCTCCAACCATGTCAGGACACAGGTCTCCACCATGCGCAAGCCAGGAAGAGGGCTCTCACCAGGAACCAATCTGCTGACACCTTGATCAACAGACAGAAACAAATGTCTGCTGTTTAACCCACTCAGTCTATGATATTTTGTTATAGCAACTCAAGCTAAGACGCTAGGATTAAAAAAAAAAGAAACCTTTCTGCTCATTAAGAACACAGCTTCTTAATTGCTAACAGAAGAGCACCTAATGTGAGCCCACATAAATCCCTGCCAAGGAGAGCTGATAGACTCCCACATATCATTTGGATCCTGTCTCCCTGGACCAACAGGAATGCTCTGATTTCAAAGGACTTCCATCATCATTTTACAGAGAAAAACTTTAGTTTATCAGGGAAAGCCCTAAATAGGAAGTGAAAATACAAAAGGTCTGAGTTCTGACACCTCCTAGCAGTGTGACACTGGGCAGGCCAGTTTATCTCTATTTACCTGACAACCCTTATTTAAAACATGAAATTGGTCCAGGTGACCAAGCCCTCTTCAGTTTCAGGATCAGATATTGCACGAATTAGGAATTCCTGAACCTCTCACTTAAGATGTGTGGAGACCATAACCCAGCAGCACTCAGCCCACTGACACAGAAATAGACCTTAACACAACATTGCTTAGGTTATAATTATACCAGGCTGAACTTAAGATTGAAAGGAAAGGGGCTGGCCCCGTGGCCGAGTGGTTAAGTTCGCGCGCTCCGCTGCAGGCGGCCCAGTGTTTCGTTGGTTCGAATCCTGGGCGCGGACATGGCACTGCTCATCAGACCACGCTGAGGCAGCGTCCCACATGCCACAACTAGAAGGACCCACAACGAAGAATACACAACTATGTACCGGGGGGCTTTGAGGAGAAAAAGGAAAAAATAAAATCTTTAAAAAAAAAAAAAAAAAAGATTGAAAGGAAAGCAGATAATGTTTATAAAAAGAGCCTCTTTTCCCAGTGCTCACTCCCAAAGACAGATGGAGCTGCTAAGAGGGGAGGCCACTCTCAAAACAAGCAGTCGCCCCCTCCCAGTTTTCACTAACATCATCAGTTCAGTGAAAATTCCATTGGCTGAGGAAAACTAATGCTGCAGGTGCAAGGACAGAGGGACTTATGGAATCAACATCGTACCGACTATTTAATAAATATTAATTGACATTCTAACCTAGGCTTCATTTTACTCCACTTCAGTGACTTTCTAGATGTTGTTTTATAGCTTGCACATAACAAATAAAGCATGAATATTTTCTCAAGCTTACAAAAATATCTAGCTTTCCTGATGTCATAGGAATCCACCAAAATACTTATAATCACAGTTCTCTACAAATCTCTCACAATCATACTATTTTTTTTTTCCATTTTTACCAAAAAGAAAGATCTAACATTCATTCATTCAGATATCATTCATTGAGGTAATGCAGACTCTTACCTGCTGCTCAAGTCATACGCACAGAACACTCCCAGCCATATCTAAAGGAACAGAGGAGGCCGGCAGAGATGAAGGGAAGGGATTTGCCCTTCTAGGCCCAATGTGATTATCACCCCACCCTTGGTCCTTGCCCCTAAGCTCACCAAGGTTTGGACAAATGGAAGTACTTTCAGAATTTTTCCTTCATACTTCCACTTGCCCTCAGAAGTACTTAGTCTTTTAAAGAAAAAATAAGCTGCTATGGTGTCAATACAGGGTCTTAGGGGTGTGTGTGGTTTATGGATATGGGGGAAAGGAAGCCTGGAGAAGAAGAATTGACAAACTCTAAAGTAAATTCTTATGAATTTCTTTCACATCTAGGAACTATTTGGATTTTAAGACAAACATTTAGCCCTGATTTCACCCTAAGCCCTATTTTTTTTGGGGGGGGGGGGGTGAGGAAGATTGGCCCTGAGTTAACATCTGTGCCAATCTCCATCTACTTTGTATGTGAGACACCACCACAGCATGGCTTGATGAGCTGTGTATAGGTCTGCACCCAGATCTGAACCCACGAACCCCGAGCCACTGAAGCAGAGCATAACAATTTAACCACTAGGCCTCCAGGCCAGCCCCTAAGCCCCTTATTCTTAATCCTATCCAAGGCACCCACCTGACACCCTCCATAACCTCCTCACTCACTTTCTAAATCTCAGACTCTCTCACTCTCACAGATCTAGTGCTTCGCATTAACTCCAACCACAAAGCTGCTGTTCGTCCCACTGGGTACCAGGACTTCTCCTAAGGTTGTTGCATTAGTATTTGTGTTATCAGCCGCCCAGAGTTAAAGCTGTTATTACTTGATATGCTGTGTACACAAGGTGACATCAGGTGGCTCAGCTGAAGTGACCAAAGGACTATTGGGAAATTGCTCAGGAGGACCCAGCCAGTACAATATGCAGACAGTGGGTTAGGACTTGCCACTCCCCCGCCCCGCAGGCAAAATGCCTGTGGGCTTCCAGAGGGGAGACCAAAATGAGGCTTTTCTCATTCTAATCCCATCCAACAACTGCCTCTCCTGCTTAGACTCCTTCCAGTCCACCCACTGCCTACCAAACAAAACCCTAAATTCCTTGGCTGTTATTCGCAGCCTTCCACAGTCTGGCAAGGACACACACTTGCTCTCCTTCTGCTCCACCCCCTTCCATCACGCCACTCCAGCCAAGAGAATGATTCATTCTTACCTTCACAAGCTCCATCTTCTCCTCTGCTGACACTGTGCCCCTGCTGTTTCCTAAACTGAAGATATCCTTCACTCATCCAATCTGTTTATTTAAACCCAGCGTTTACTCATTCAAATACTGAGGCCCCACTGTGCCAAGTGCATCTCCAATGCCACTCAACCAAGAGAAAAGAATGCAATACCACTTCTACTAAGAAATCACACCTATCCTCCAGTGTCCCTCCTGCCTTCCAAAGGCCTACAGCACCTTACATGTTACAAGTCCAACCTTGTAGCTTCCACCCGTTAGGATTTGTTGAGGAAGATAAGACTAGTGAACAAGAGACTAACTTTCTTTAGCATAAGGACTGAGCATTCCAGGCCCCTTCGGAACAGGGAGTGCTTCGAAAACAAAGGAGTGACTTACAATATCTCAAGTGCTGCCAAGGGGTTAAGAGGTAAAAAGCGTCTACTACGCTGAGTCCAAGGAGATCAGAGGTGTGACCTTGGGGAGGGCAGTTGTCACTAGAGTAAGGAGAGCAGAAAACAGACTACCGTGCGTTGAGCAAAGAAAGAGGGCGGACAAAGGAAATGGAGACTGGATAGAGATTCCTTTTTGTGCCTACCTTTCCTTCATCCATACCCCCAAATAATTCTAACAGGTCTTGTGTGTTCAAGATAGTAATTATTGTTGAATAAGTTAATTCAAACACAAAAATTAACTTGTGCCACCCGGTATACATGACCCACATCATCTCCACCAATGATTTAAGTTACCATTTTACTCTCAAATATCCTTTGAAGTATTGCAACTTTTTCCCTACTACACTGTGAAAATGTTTCATGGATTTTTTCCCCCTCTTGCTCCTACAGGTGGGAAAGCATCTAGGTTAAGGGAATGAGATAATGGGAAAGAGGAAGAAGAGAATCCTTCCAATAAATTTTGAGACATTACTTTTCCCTGCCATTGGTAAGGCCAAGCTTCTTTTTATGGGTCCCTCAGTAGATTCCCACACCTCCCATTCTCACAGGGCAATTATTCAGGGGGTCGCACAACCCGAATCTTGGTATTGCCAGATTCACAAGATGAAAACATTTAAAGACACATCACTTGGTCTGCTTCGCATAGTAACATTAATGCAAATTAGTTATTTGACTTGAGGCAGCTGCTTAAGAGAGGCTTCGAGTTCTCCAGCTGCCTTCTAATAAGGCAAGTTCCACGTAACAAGCGACTTTCAGACGCCATCTAGAACTGTCACAGCTCCTTAGCCTAAGGTCTCCCTCTGCCTTTATTTAACCAAAAAACCAACTTGACACATGAAAAATTAGGAAACCAACAGCTTTTAAATGACCCATCTCAGAAAAATTCTTGTCTGTAAACACGAGCAAATCAATCTCAGTTTTCCTAAAATCAGAAACAAGTTTATCCTATAAAAGAAATTCACAGGTTCAGTATTTCACTACTAACTCGAGACTTTAAAAAATGTATTCGAGGATAAATTACAAACATAAGGAGTGGATTACACACCTACAGGATTGAGAAGATGAGCATCATTTATCAGTCAACTACAAGCCAAGTCTTCATAGTTATTTTTAAGCCTACTGTAATATTAAAATCTCATAGAGTACAATCGTCCTTATACGAAATGACTGCTGAAAAGCCACACTAATTGGCCAAAGCTATGGCTAATGATGATAGAGGGGAAAATCAAATTCCTGCCCTCCTAGTAAATATCTTGAACTGACTTAAGTAGCCCATTTTTGTAAGAGTAAAGAGCTCAGGGGCCGGCCCCGTGGCCGAGTGGTTAAGTTCGCACTCTCCGCTTTGGCGGCCCAGGGTTCAGATCCTGGGCACAGACATGGCACTGCTCATCAAGCCATGCTGAGGCAGTGTCCCACATGCCACAACTAGAAGGACCCACAACTGAAAAATATATACAACTAGGTACTGGGGGGCTTTGGGGAGAAGAAGGAAAAATAAAATCTTAAAAAAAAAAAACAATCCTCCAATGGACGTTAAGAGTAAAGAGTTCAAATATGATATCGCAGGGGGAGAGGAGGTTGCCTCGATGACTTTTTTTTGAAAGTATGAACCGCATGTCATTTATGTCCTTGATACCATGCACATACATTCATTTCAGGAATGCATAAGGAATTCAAGGCGGTACTTAAGATATCAGAAACACTATCTGCGATACTCATGTTCTAAAAGCTACACGCTATTAATCTGAAGGGCATAATACAGCTTCCACTTATGCCTAACATTGTCAAGGCACCTTTCAAAAACAACTGGGAATCTGTACCAATACATGTCCAATTTGGGACCAGAGAAAACGGAAAGAAGCAAAATGGAGCTGGATTACAGACTCAGCAGAAGGAATGAAACACCACAAAAGCCATCGTTAGAAAATTAGGAAATCGAAAAAAGCAGAACTCTAGCCCTGTGATTTTATTTTTTGATTTAGTGATACTTGAATCTTACATCTTAAGCACAAAGGGCCTTGCAGCTGAGCAAGTCAATATTCAAGGATATTCTTCTCCTTCAGCTTAGGTGTTAGTATCTGAGTGTTATGGTTACTGCAACATTTTATTTTCCTGACTGTTAGAACAACAGCATTAGAACATACACTTCATCATTTTGGAATCAACTGCAGTCTATCATACTTGAAAAATAAGGAAATCTTTCCTGGGTCTTTTGAATCTTTAAACACTAGTTGAGCTGGAAATAACTTAGGGATGCTTTCAAACTAACCAGGAAGTCTTTACACAGGAACTTTCCAGAAGTTTCTTCGTTCCTGTTTGCAAACTGGTCTGACCCCTGTGAGCAAGTTGTAACACCGTGAGTAATCAGCACCTCAGACACAGGGCTGGCAGGCTGCATTCAGACATTAGCAGTGACCCGACCAATTACCCACAGTCTTTACAAAGCACCTTCACTTCATGTGACCCAGTGATCTAGACACACACAGTTCTCTCCAAGCCAATTCCTCAGCTTGAGCTCTTGCTGAGGTAAGGAAGATTTTTTTTTTTTGCTGACAACCTTTTACAAAGTAGTATTCTATAACCAGTACTGATGGTCAACTGCAAAGCTGACTCACTCTAGAAGAATGCACTCCTGAAAATGTGCTAGTTTCATGCTGATGATAAAATGCACGTGACGTGAAAAATGCCACCGGCACTCCATTATGTTACACAACTGTCATCACTGACAAAGAATCATGTTCCTCACGAAAACCACACATAGCTACACATGCCCAATACCTGATCTTTCAACCGTATTGTACAAACCATCAATAAAAACAGTAAGGATTTTCAGTCAAATGTTTCTATGCCCACACCCAACACATCCACCACAGTTAAATTCAGTATAATCCAGTCTCTACAAGACATTCACTCTACAGCAATGTGAAAAATGTTGCATTACCAATAAAAGTATTTTCTTTATCCAAGTTGTTGCTTCACTGTATTACCCCCCCATAGTCCAAGGTCACAAGAGAATTACTAAATGGTAAACACTAATTAGTGACTTTTTTTTTTTAAAGATTTTATTTTTTCCTTTTTTTCCCCAAAGCCCCCTGGTACATAGGTATATATTCTTCGTTGTGGGTCCCTCTAGTTGTGGCATGTGGGACGCTGCCTCAGCGTGGTTTGATGAGCAGTGCCATGTCCACACCCAGGAATCGAACCAATGAAACACTGGACCACCTGCAGCAGAGTGTGCAAACTTAACCACTCAGCCATGGGGCCAGGCCCTATTTAGTGACTTTTTAAAAAATCACTTATTTTACACTACTTCCAAATCAAAGCAGGTCCACTGTTAAGAGTTTTTCAATTTAGACATTCAGGTCTAAAATAAATGCCTAGGGGCCAGCCTGGTGGCGTAGTAGTTAAGTTCACGTGCTCCAATTTGGTGGTCCAGGGTTCGCAGGTTCAGATCCCAGGCATGGACCTACACACTGCTTATCAAGCCATGCTGTGGCAGCATCCCACATACAAAACAGAGGGAGATTGGCATGGATGTTAGCTCAGGGACAATCTTCCTCAAGCAAAACGAGAGTGAAAACTGGCAACAGATGTCAGCTCAGGGACAATCTTCCTCACCAAAAAAAAAATTAAATAACTAACTAATTATTAACACCTAGATTTGGCAATACATACCAAAAACTATACAATCTGACCCAGTTATTCTTTTTTATTTTTAAGATTGGCACCTGAGCTAACAACCATTGCCAATCTTTTTTTTTTTTTTTCCCTGCTTTATCTCCCCAACACCCCTGTACATAGTTGTACATCTTAGTTGCAGGTCCTTCTAGTTGTGGGATGTGGGACGCTGCCTCAATGTGGCCTGATGAGCAGTGCCATGTCCGCGCCCAGGATCTGAACCCTGGGCCGCCACAGCAGAGCGCGTGAACTTAACTACTCGGCCACAGAGCCGGCCCCCCAGTTATTCTAAGAATTTGACTTCTATGGAAATACAGACATACACAAAGATTTATTTTGCTATCATTTATAGTAGCAAATAAGTAGAAAGGAATCTAAATTAGTAACCTTATGCAACTAATAAAGAAAATTGTGGTATACTTATGAGATGAAACACAATTAGCCATTACTAATATTTTTAGTAAAATATTTAGTATAGCAAAATAGTCCTGATATAATATTAACTATCAGATCCTTATTTTTTTTTTTAAGACAAAAAAAGTCACAGTATGAAAGAGTTTAGGGCTTTAGGAAGGAGGTACTTAAGATACAAAAGCAGTTCCCAAATGTTTTTTTAATGTGTATATGTAACCCAAATAGCCCTAATACCTAGGGTGATCCTACATCCTGGCTTGCCAGGTGCAGTCCCAATGTAAATATTACCAGTGTCCCAGTTTGGTCAAGAGATTAAATGGTCACCACACCTATGCCCCAGTAGTTTCTGGGTCCTAAGTAAGGTCATTAACAGCTATTCCCTTAGTCTGTAGGATCAGTGAATCCCACTGTGAAATGTAAGACTTGAGACCTTCCTCTATCTTTTCTCTTTCTCTAGAGTTCCCAAAGGTGAGAAGGGGAGGGGAAAGGGCTTACCCCACACCAAAGTCAAGCCACTCTTTGTGCCTCTGCCTCTCTAGACTCGAGTTGCTCACTTTTTCCTTAGCCCACTCTGCCATCACCAGACCCACTCTCCGAGGATGCTGCCCAAGCAACACCTCTCTGTGCATCTGCTCCAAGTTCCACCACCACCTGCCTTAGTGACTTGCACTGTTCCACCCATCGCTGCTGTCTTGCTTAGGTGACCCACAGAATGAGGCTGATCTGTCACCGACCTCAAATGTTTCCTTCTCACTTCATGATAGGGAAGTAGCTTCCCCTTCTCAAGTCCCTCTCTGCGGATTAGGCAAGGGGGCTTTCACGACAGAGTTGCTCAGTCCCTGCTGTGACATGGTTAGTTCTGTTTTTCCCAGCCTCCTCCTTCCCAAGGCCCTAGATCCTCAGGAGGACAGATCCCAATGAGACTGAGATGAGTACAGCATCTCATCAAAGCTACAAACGCTGCCCTCTTCCCTTCGGGGCCCTGCCTGCCAGACTCCTTCCTCACCGATGCTGGCATTTTGTTTCATTCTCAGGGGGCCACTGTCACTCGCAGTAATCTGGGCCCGTACAAAACATGGGGTGCAGCCAGAAATGAGGGCAGAGGAGAGGCAGGAGAAAACCTGTCACCTAACTCCACACACTGGCACAATGAGCCTCAACTCCAACCACACAGACCCAACTCTACTCCTCAGTACACATGTGGCCACGGGAAAGACTGAGCAAAACGAATGAAAATGTTAAAGGCATAATTGATGGGTAGCTTACAGCTGATTCTTTTTATTATACATTTAATTATGCTCCACATTTTCTGAAATGAGCACGTATTTTTGAAAAAATGAGGGAAAAATGGAAATATAAACAAACGTGTGGCTGTTCATAATGGTCAAATAACTATAAATTGATAACTTACAGAAAAATTAAAGAGATGTACTGCAACCCAATATAATTAGGGTGACATAACACAAGTGACTTATAACAATACTATTTCACTTATACTACAGGGCAAGACCATAAGGGTGCAAAAGTCTAGAAAAAATTACAATGAAATGGCTAAGTGTTCTTTTTTAAGTATTTATTTATTTATTAAGTTTTGCTGAGGAAGATTCACCCTGAGCTAACATCTGTTGCCAATCATCATCTTTTTCTTTCTCTCCCCAAAGCCCCAGTACATAGTTGTAAGTCATTCTGATTCTTCTATGTGGGATGCTACCACAGCATGGCTTGATGAGCATCTTGCAGGTCTGCGCCCAGGATGCGAACTGCTGAATCCCAGCTGCCAAAGCAGAGTGCATGAACCTAACCACTCGGCCACGGGGCTGGCCCTGCTAAGTGATTCCTTAAACAACATCCTTCCATTTAAACCCCAGGATAAGAGGAAATTAATTTGGGAGACAAATGATTGCATGTTTAGACTCGTGAAAAGCTTAGACATTCAGGACAAAAACAATCAGAAGGCATGGAAAATCATGTAGACCCTTTGCTTTGAAAACAGGATAGACGATAACCTCCCTGGAAAAGATAATTTAAACTCAGTTTAAACATAACTGAGAAATTTCCCCCAAACCAGCCCCTGCTCTGATTTCCCCTTGATGTCAATGTAAGCACTATTCTCCAGGTTCCCAAGCTGAAGGAAACGCTGGGTCATCTTTGTATTCTTCCTCTTTCTTAGCTTCTGATTCTTTCTCCAAAATGCACTCCTGAGAAAATCCACTCACTGAAGGTTGCACTATCCTTCAGCTTGTCTTAGCATCTCGGGCCCCTTCCCCCTCTGCTACCAAAGTAACTGAAAGGAGATGCCAATAATATCGTCCCGATAAAATTCCTCAACGGCTTCTCACTACGTACGATAAAGTGCCAGCCCCTGAGGTAGTACTTCAGATGTCGGCAGCTGTGCACACCTCAGAAAGGAGCACACTTGGGAATGGTGATCCCCGGAGCTGGGTAGCCCAGGTGCCCAGTCACCCCCTCTGCTCTCACATGACTCCTCCAGCAGCATCCTACATGCTCCCCAGTGCAGCCCTTGGACCAACAGCATCAACATCGCCTGGGAACTTGTTAGAAATGCTCGTTTCAGGGCCCTACCACAGACCCACTAAAACAGAAACCCTAGAGATCTGGCCCAGCAGATGACTGATAGACACTAAAATTGAGAACCACCGTCCCACAGAAACCCCCCCAAATCCACCAAGGTGACTTACTCACCATCCCCAGAATGTGGTTTGTACTTTCCTCCTGTGTCCCTTTGTTCATAGAACAGCTTCCTCCCTGCCATCTCTCCAAATCCTATCCACCCTTTAAAGCACTTCCACCATAAAATCTTTATTCATTACTCTAACTAAAAGTGTTCTTGTCATCTCTTGAACTCCAACAGAACTTCTTCTCTGTACCATTTGCTCAACATTTATTAAAATGACCACAGAGCAAGATGACAATACCTCAAACCTCTAGGGCAGGGATTATAGACTTCATAAAATGTGCCAATTTTAGGGGCTGGCCCAGTGGCATAGTGGTTAAGTTTGCGTGCTCTGCTTCAGCAGCCCAGGGTTTGTGGGTTCAGATCCCAGGCGTGGACCTACAGACCATGCTGTGGCAGTGTCCCACTTGCAAAGTGGAGGAAGACTGACATAAGTGTTGGCTGAGGGCCACTCTTCCTCAAGCAAAAAGAGGAAGATTGGCTACAGATGTTAGTTCAGGAACAATCTCCCTCACTAAAAAAAAAAGTGCCAATATTAAGCAAAAAGTAGTGACAGCCAGGAACCGTGTGTTAATAAAGATTCTGAGGCTATACCTAGGTAGGAAAATGATACTTCAATCAGCAATATCTCTTGGAGCAGTTTATTTGGGAGAGAAGGGGGAAGACAACAGCATACTTACCATAAACGTCTCCTTCCTGCTTTAGAATTTTAACCCTAACTGAGACGGGGGAAAGGGCTGTCAAAGACACAGAGACAAAATAGACTACAGTAAGCATAACTTTTTCAGTGCCATTTTACCGCCCTGTGCACTTGGCAGGCAGGTCCGTCTCTAACACGTCAGAGAAAGCAGCCCTGGACATGGCAGATCTCAGGACATTACGACCCAGGTTAAAGAGCTGTAGCACATTGTAAACACAATGCAGATCTCGTTTTTTCCAGAATTCCTCAGTTACACTATATCAGGTGATGTGACGAACAAAGACCCATTTCCTGTCAAAAATGTTGACATCTGTCATATGACAGACAACACCCACTTCTCTCTCAAAGTTTAAGAAATTTACCGGGGCCGGCCCCGTGGCTGTGTGGTTAAGTTCACGCACTCCGCTTCGGTGGCCCAGGGTTTCACTAGTTCGGATCCTGGGCACGGACATGGCGCCGCTCATCAGGACAACTAGAAGGACCGATAACTAAAATATGCAACTATGTACTGGGGGGATTTGGGGAGAAAAAGCAGAAAAAATAAAAAAGATGGCAACAGATGTTAGCTCAGGTGCCAATCTTTAAAAAAAAAAGAAAAGAAAAGAAAGAAATTTACCAAAAAAGAAATCAGAGGATATGGATCCATCTATTTCAAATCATTTTGTCCCCCTCAGTGCCAATATCAAGAGACATTTCTCAGTGTCTTCCCTATTACAAACCTACGCAGTTTTCACCTCACTTGTATCTCCACTAAGCTGTAAGCAACACGAAGACAGGAAGCAGGACTTATTTTAACCCTCAATTATCTAGGTCAGTGCCACGCGTAAATTGTGATGAAAGGCAGTATGTACTGGCTGAACCTGCCAACTCCTTTCCTAGTTTTAGGGTTCCAATTTCTCAAGACATCTCCCCATCTACAGGAAACAGAGGCTACTTTTCAGAAACTTAGGTCATTTAAAAACACAACATTTTTGGTACAATAAGGGTCACAATATATAACTTAATGTGTGTTACTCAAAGCAATAGAAAGCAGAGTACACTCCCCTAATTCTTCCCAATTCATACTGCTATTTAGAGCAGTAAAATGTCCCATCAGAGGTATCGTAAAGACACAGCTGGAAACGACAGGCACATGAATCACCCTGAAGCCCAGTCAGCGTGATTCACAGATCCACCTGACTGACAGGAAAGTCACATCTCCAAGCCTTAGGTTCAACATGAGGCCAAGCTTGAAAAACACACATTAGCCAGACAACTCTATCCAGCCACACAGGCCTTCATTCAGTTGGCAAAGCAAGAAAACCAAATCTCCTAACAGTCAATGGACACGGATACGTAGTTGAAACTCAAATCTGACACATCCATCTTAAAACAGTTTAACACTAGTATACACAGTCATGGGTCGCTTAACAACAGGGTACATTCTAAGAAATGTGTTGTGAGGCAATTTTGACATTGTGCGAACAGCACAGAGTGTACCTACACAAACCTAGATGGTATAGCCTACTACACACCTAGTCTACATGGTACTGATCTTACAGGCCACCATTGTATATGTGGTCCATTGCTGACTCAAACGTCGTTATGCGGTGCATGACTATATTTAAAGTCCAAAAGAAAACTGATCATGACAGCTATCAGCATGTCACAGTACTTTCAGTTGCCAGGTCAAGCCCAGCCAGAGTTTTTCTGGACTGTTCAGTGATGAATACAACCAAACGCCTACCCCGAGAGCCTCAATGTGGCTGCAAGCCACTAGGGAGGAGAGCAGACACGCTCCCCCAAAGCAGAAAACCTATCCTAAAGCTTTCACCGTGCCCTGGCGAAAGTCCCCAAAGCTCTCAGCAGGATCACAATGAGCCACATTATGTCATCCCAGCCTCACAAAGATAAGAAACTGCCTATGCTCCAATGTGAGTCCCAGTGCGTGACCTCCTGGTACCACCCCATGACATGGCGCAGAGCTCCGAGGCAACCTGGACTCAGCAAAAATGCAAAAGGAAGCAAAAGGGTCTGGAGACATTTTCTTTTGCAAAATTAGCAAAAGTTCTAGAACAATGATTCCTAGCCTACTTGCTGTCTGTGGGGCACCACAGGTTGTCTCTGAAGGAGGGTAAAGACACTTCATATTGAACCAGAACAACCATTAATACTTCATCTATGACATCTGCAAAAGGACAATTTTCTTAATAGTACATTGCATCTGTTGCCCGCAGAGGGTTGTAACTGCAGGTCTACAGAACATAAATGTACCAGCAAGTGAACTATTACGCACAAATGATAAGAAATTAGAACTACGGAGCTCCGCCCGGGCAGCAGACAAAACTCTCTGTCTGCCATTGGCAGAGGGGCCACGCCCAGCATTCACGGCTCCGGCAGAGGCCGGGAGAGAAGCCCTGAGGGCGGGGCGACCCCCAGCTGCCGTTGCCCACCCTGTGAGACTAGGGATTGCCGGAGATCTCGGAGAGGACCGGGGCGGGGGGAACTTTCAAAAGGCCGGTCCTGCGACCCGGAGGGGAAGCGCCGGGGCTCCGCCCGGGCAGCAGACAAAACTCTCTGTCTGCCGTTAGCAGAGGGGCCACGCTGAGCATTCACGGCTCTGGGAGAGGCCCGGAGAGAATCCCTGAGGGCGGGGCGACCCCCAGCTGCCGTTGCCCACCCCGTGAGGCTAGGGATTGCTGGAGATTTCAGAGAGGACTGGGGCTGGAGAGAGTTCCAGAGACCCAGCTTAGTAGCCTAGGGGGAAACCCTACAGGCTCACAGCAGCCTTAGGGAAAGCCTCTGCACAGCACCAGTAGAAGGCACCCAGCCGCCAGCCACAAGGCTGGAAGACCCCAGGGCAAAAGCAGCATAGCTAGGTGTACTAACCACAGACTGTAGAAGATGCCAATAGCTCTCCTGCGACCTATAGAGGACAAGTGAGATTTGGTGGGTGCCGACAGCAACGGAGCAACAAATATAAGTGATCCCACCCCGGCTGCTGGAAAAGCCCATAACACCGTTGCAGACCCCAAGGAGAGAGCACATCTAGGTGGGCTGCAACAGTAGGCACCTGCAGCCTGAAGCCCCCCTGTGACGGCCCCCACGGCAGAGGAGGGAATCCAAAGGGCCACTGTGGCTACGAAGAGGGGCCCAGGCCCAGTTAGCAACTACGGACAGGATTCCTGGTTGGTGAAATATAAACAGCTGCTTCTCCCACCGCAGCAGCTGAAACAAGTGAAAGGAGCAACTAAACTCTATTTCCATGCGGAGGCACAAATCAACAACATCAAGCAATATGAAAAAATACATTAAATCTCCAGAACAGAAAGAAAGCAACAAATATACAGAAAACAATCCCAAAGAAAATGAGATGTATAACCTAAATGACGATGACTTCAAAACAGCCATCATTAAGATTCTCAATGAGTTAAGAGAGAATTCTGACCGACAACTCAACGAGTTCAGGAGCTATGTCACAAAAGAGTTTGATACGATAAAGAAGAACCAAACAGAAATATTGGAAATGAAGAACACAATAGAGGAGATTAAGAAAAATCTAGATGCTCTGAACAGTAGGGCCGATAATATGGAGGAAAGAATTAGCAATTTGGAAGATGGCAATATAGAATTGTTGCAGGCAGAGGAGGAGAGAGAAGCAAGACTTAAAAGAAATGAAGAAACTCTCCGAGAATTATCAGACACAATTAGGAGATGCAACGTAAGGATTATAGGTATACCAGAGGGAGAAGAGAAGGAGAAAGGGGCAGAAAACCTATTCAAAGAAATAATGGCTGAGAACTTCCCAAATCTGGTGAGGGAGATGGATCTTCAGGTGACAGAAGCCAATAGATCTCCAAACTTTATCAATGCAAGAAGACCAACTCCATGGCATATAGTAGTGAAGCTAGCAAAAGTCAACGACAAGGAGAAAATATTAAGGACAGCCAGGCAAAAGAAACTAACCTACAAAGGAACCCCCATCAGGCTATCAGCAGATTTCTCAGCAGAAACTTTACAGGCTAGAAGAGAGTGGAATGATATATTCAAAAATCTGAAGGACAAAAATCTACAGCCGAGAATTCTCTACCCAGCGAAAATATCCTTCAAATACGATGGAGAAATAAAAACTTTCCCAGATAAACAAAAATTAAGGGAGTTCATTGCCACAAAACCTCCTCTTCAGGAAATCCTCAGGAAAACCCTCATTCCTGAAAAATCCAAAAAAGGAAAGGGGCTACAAAACCAAGAGCAGAGGAGATAAGTAGAAGGACAACAACAGAGAGTAGCAGCTCTACATCAGAACAGATTAAACCATGGGACGAGAAACAAAGGAAACTGAAAAAAACCGGAAAACAAGACACAAAATGGGAGTGGTAGGCCCCCACGTCTCAATAATCACTCTAAATGTAAATGGATTGAACTCCCCAATCAAAAGACACAGAGTGGCAGGATGGATCAAAGAACAAGATCCAACAATATGCTGCCTCCAGGAAACACACCTCAGCCCCAAAGACAAACACAGACTCAGAGTGAAGGGATGGAGAACAATACTCCAAGCTAATAATGAACAAAAGAAAGCAGGTGTCGCTATACTAATATCAGACAAGGTAGATTTCAAAGCAAAACAGATAAAGAAAGATAAAGAGGGACAGTATATAATGATAAAAGGGACTCTCCACCAAGAAGACATAACACTTATAAATATATACGCACCCAACACAGGAGCACCAAAATTTGTAAAGCAACTCTTAATAGAACTAAAAGAAGACATCAACGACAATACAATAATAGTAGGGGACCTCAACACACCATTAACACCAATGGACAGAACATCCAGACAGAAAATCAACAAGGAAATAATAGAATTAAATGAAAAATTAGACCAGATGGACTTAATAGATATATATAGAACACTTCATCCAAAAACAGCAGGTTACACATTCTTCTCAAGTGCACATGGAACATTCTCAAGGATTGACCATATTTTGGGAACCAAAGCAAACATCAATAAATACAAGAGAGTTGAAATAATATCAAGCATCTTTTCTGATCATAACGCTATTAAACTAGAAATCAACTACAAGAAAAAAGCAGAGAAAGGTGCAAAAATGTGGAGACTAAACAACACGCTTCTCAACAAACAATGGATCATTGAAGAAATTAAAGAAGAAATCAAATATTATCTGGAGACAAATGAAAATGAGAATACGACATACCAAATCATTTGGGATGCAGCAAAAGCAGTCCTAAGAGGGAAATTCATCGCAATACAGGCTCACCTCACTAAACAAGAAAAAGCTCACGTAAGCAACCTCAAACGACACCTAACAGAACTAGAAAAAGAAGAACAAACAAAGCCCAGAGTCAGTAGAAGGAGGGAAATAATAAAAATAAGAGCAGAAATAAACGATATTGAAACAAAAAAGACAATAGAAAGGATCAATGAAACAAAGAGTTGGTTCTTCGAAAGAATTAACAAAATTGACAAACCCCTAGCCAGACTCACCAAGAAAAGAAGAGAGAAAGCGCAAATTAACAAAATCAGGAATGACAGAGGAGAAATCACAACAGATACCAATGAAATACAAGAGATCATAAGAGAATACTATGAAAAACTATATGCCAACAAATTGAACAACTTGGAAGAAATGGACAAATTCCTAGACTCCTACAATCTCCCCAAACTGAATCAGGAAGAAATGGAGAATCTGAATAGACCAATCACAAGTAAGGAAATAGAAACGGTAATCAAAAACCTCCCCAAAAACAAGAGTCCAGGACCAGACGGCTTCTCTGGAGAATTCTACCAAACATTCAAAGAAGACTTAATACCTATTCTCCTCAAACTGTTCCAGAAAATTGAGAAAGATGGAGAACTCCCTAACACATTCTATGAAGCCAACATCACTCTGATCCCCAAACCTGACAAGGACAACACAAAGAAGGAGAACTACAGGCCGATATCACTGATGAACATAGATGCAAAAATCCTCAACAAAATTTTGGCAAACCGATTACAGCAATACATCAAAAAGATTATACACCATGATCAAGTGGGATTTATACCAGGGACACAGGGATGGTTCAACATCCGCAAGTCAATCAACGTGATACACTACATCAACAAAATGAAAAACAAACACCACATGATCATCTCAATAGATGCAGAGAAAGCATTCGACAAGATCCAACACCCATTTATGATAAAAACCCTCAGTAAAATGGGTATAGAAGGAAAGTACCTCAACATAATAAAGGCCATATATGATAGACCCACAGCCAACATCATACTCAATGGACAAAAGCTGAAAGCCATCCCTCTGAGGACAGGAACAAGACAAGGGTGCCCACTTTCACCACTCCTATTCAACATAGTACTGGAGGTGCTGGCCAGAGCAATTCGGCAGGAAAAAAAAATAAAAGGAATCCAAATAGGTAACGAAGAAGTAAAACTCGCGTTGTTTGCAGACGACATGATCTTATACATAGAAAACCCCAAAGAATCCACAGAAAAACTATTAGAAATAATCAACAACTACAGCAAAGTAGCAGGGTATAAAATTAACGTGCATAAATCAGTAGCATTTCTATACACTAACAATAAACTAACAGAAAAAGAACTCAAGAACTCTATCCCATTCACAATCGCAACGAAAAGAATAAAATACCTTGGGATAAACTTAACCAAGGAAGTGAAGGATCTATACAATGAAAACTACAAGACTTTCTTGAAAGAAATTGACGATGACATAAAGAGATGGAAAGACATTCCTTGCACATGGATTGGAAGAATAAACATAGTTAAAATGTCCATACTACCTAAAGCAATATACAGATTCAATGCTATCCCAATCAGAATCCCCAGAACATTCTTCACAGAAATTGAACAAACAATCCTAAAATCCATATGGGGGAACAAAAGACCACGAATTGCTAAAGCAATCTTGAGCAAGAAAAACAAAGCCGGCGGAATCACAATCCCCGATTTCAAAACATACTACAAAGCTACAGTGATCAAAACAGTATGGTACTGGTACAAAAACAGGTCCACAGATCAATGGAACAGAATTGAAAGCCCAGAGATAAAACCACACATCTATGGACAGCTAATCTTCGACAAAGGAGCAGAGGGCCTACAATGGAGAAAAGAAAGTCTCTTCAACAAATGGTGCTGGGAAAACTGGACAGCCACATGCAAAAGACTGAAAATCGACCATTCTTTTTCACCACACACCAAAATAAACTCAAAATGGATCAAAGACCTAAAGATTAGGCCTGAGACAATAAGTCTTTTGGAAGAGAATATAGGCAGTACACTCTTTGACATCAGTTTCAAAAGAATCTTTTCGGACACTGTAACTCCTCAGTTGAGGGAAACAATACAAAGAATAAACAAATGGGACTTCATCAGACTAAAGAGCTTCTTCAAGGCAAGGGAAAACAGAATTGAAACAAAAAAACAGCTCACTAATTGGGAAAAAATATTTACAAGCCACTTATCCGACAAAGGGTTAATCTCCATAATATACAAAGAACTCACACTGCTTAACAACAAAAAAACAAACAACCCGATCAAAAAATGGGCAGAGGACATGAACAGACATTTCTCAAAAGAAGATATGAATATGGCCAATAGACACATGAAAAGATGTTCATCATCGCTAATCATCAGGGAAATGCAAATCAAAACTACACTAAGATATCACCTTACCCCCGTTAGATTGGCAAAAACATCCAAAACCAAGAACGACAAATGTTGGAGAGGTTGTGGAGAAAGAGGAACCCTCATACACTGCTGGTGGGAATGCAAACTGGTACAGCCACTATGGAAAACAGTATGGAGATTTCTCAAAAAGTTAAAAATAGAAATACCCTATGACCCAGCCATCCCATTACTGGGTATCTATCCTAAGAACCTGATATCAGATATCTCAAGAGTCCGTTGCACCCCTATGTTCATCGCAGCATTATTTACGATAGCCAAGACGTGGAACCAGCCTACATGCCCAGAAACTGATGATTGGATAAAGAAGATGTGGTATATATACACAATGGAATACTACTCAGCCATAAAAAAAGACGAAATTGGCCCATTCACAACAATGTGGATGGACCTCGAGGGCATTATGTTAAGCGAAATAAGTCAGTCAGAGAAAGACGAACTCTATATGACTCCACTCATAGGTGGAAATTAGTATATTGAGAAGGAGATCTGATCGGTGGTTACCAGGGAAAAGGGGGGGTGGGGGGAGGGTACGGAGGGGGAAGTGGTGTACCCACAACATGACTAACAAAAATGTACAACTGAAATTTCACAAGCTTGTAATCCATCATAACATTAATAAAAAAAAAAAAAAAAGAAATTAGAACTAGCTATAGTATTTTATAATAACAAAAGTCTTAGAAATTATCAAAAAATTCTGTATCTGGATCACGGTAGAAGCAAACTTTTGAGTGCCTGGATTCAAATCTGAGCTTCAGCGCCAGCATGCTTAGTATACTTCACCTGTCTGTGCCTCAGTTTCCTGGTGTGCAAAATGGAGATGATGTTGTGGAGAGGATCAAATAACTTAACATATGTTACCTCTTAGGACACTGCCTGTACATAGTAAGCGCTCTATCAATGGGAATAAATATCATCATCATCATCGGTTGTCATCTGCCACTATCCAGGTACGCTACATTTTATATGCTTTTTTACACCATAACCCTAGGCAAGAGGAATTAGAACCCCCATGTCCCAGAGAAAAATACTAAGCCTCAGTGTGAGTTAGTTATTTGGAGTAACATAGTGGGTAACATTGCTAGAATTCAAACCAAAGTCAGCCTGTGGTCTTTCCATATTTCCACTCTGCCTTCTGGGTGAATCAAAAGGAGACAGAAGGCAAGGGTATTGACAATAATCCCCCTTCTCGGTCCGACCAGACCACGTTATAATAAGCTGACCCCGAGTATGTGGGAACAAGGTTTAGACAGGACTTTGAAGCAGCTCTGAGAAAAGATCTTAAGCATCACCAGCCCTCCAGCCACCCCTACAACAACAGGTATTGCATTCTTCCAGCAACCTCCCACCTGCATAGCTCTGCCGTTGCAGAGAGGGTCTCTCCAACAGCCAGAGACGGAAGTGGACAGCAATGAGCAGGGACCCACCTAAAGCCCCTTTACTGCTCCTGGGCTCAGGACTGGCTAGGAGGAGGGCTGCAAGCTTTCCAACCTGAACTCCATAAGTGAGGATGTGGACGGCAGTTAGGGACCCTAAGGGGGAAAGAGCTACAGCAAAGCATCAGCATGGAGAAGACACAGAGCAAATGCTGCTTACGTCAGCTGAGTCCTGCTGGGGCTCTGTAAATGACAAAATGTTTATCTTATCTTGGCCTCTTCATGCAAGCCCAAGGAAAAAAATAAACCACACGCAAGTGGCTGGGTAAAAGCATTATTTGAATGTTACACAATCTTCCACAACACACAAGCAGCTAGCTTTCTAACTCCTGGGTGGTCACCATCCCAGAAAAGAAAGTCACAGGAAATAAAGAGGCTGAGCCTTAAAGGTTAAAAAGAAGTAAGTATGCTATAGAACGGGGAAAACTAGAGAAAGAAAGAGATCTTTAAAAAAAAAACAAACTTTGATCTCAAAATCGCCCTCATAACCCCCATTCTAAAGACATACTTTAAACCCTATAGACAGAAACCCAGGTCACGTTCTCCACCTACACACCTTACACACAAACCAAACCTGTCAAACAACATCGAATACCTGCAGAAACAAATTCTGCCACAGGGATTCCACTAAGAGTAAGAGTTAATGCTTACTAGCCTGGGGATCTCAGATTTCAGCTGGAGAACCCAGGACAAATTAGGTCAGGAATGGAGAACAAATGGAACTGGATATCAACCTGCTCAAACCAGAGTCAAATATGGGAATTTAATATGTACTGAGATGATAATAACAGTCAACACTCCCACAAGGCTAACTACATGCCAGGTATCTCCTAAATGCCTTGCGTATGTTAACGCATTTCATTCTCACAACAACCCTATGAATGCTATTATGATGCCCATGTTTACAGGTGAGGAAACTGGGGCACAGAGAGGTAGGTCACTTGCCAAGATCACAAAGCTAGAATGGCAGAACCAGGTGTAACTACCAGGCAATCAGGTTCTCGAGTCTGTGCTCCGAACCAGATGTGCTGCTTCACGAATGGCTTCAAAACATATTTCAGGCTAGAATGGATCAAGGACTAAAGGGCTGAGAAAAGGAAATAATCCTACAAAGGGGCTTCCAGGAGTTCTAACAGGTGCCTCTGTCTCCAAGCTGTCCAGGGTCCTAACGCGTTCGCTCACATCCTCAAGACCTGAAGTAGAGAACCAAGAATCCTCTTCCCCTATCTCCCCCTTAGGGATCCTCTACTGCTCCACTTTTGATTTGTGGCTTGTATTACAGCAAGTGCATGCTTTTTTAATAGACTGTTTTAAACTTCGCCCATAAAAAACAGATCGTTGTTTTTAAAGCCTTACTTATGACATCATGGCAACCCTGGAAACCATATACTAGAAAACATTGCAATGTCAGTTTATGTCATAACTCAGAATGTAACATTCAAGCCCACATATGGATTTGAGTTGATTCCTAATACAAACTTTAAAACATAACACTGCTTCCCAAGCTGTCACTGGGCAGCTGGAATCCTAAAATATGAAGCCTTCTGCTGCCTCTCTTTATTATACTGGGTAACATTCCAAGGGATGTTTATATTAGCCAGTCCAAAAGCTACTTTCCACTCAATAAATATAACTTCTCTTCCCAAGTGGTGTATGGGATACAGCAAAATTCAACTTGTGACAAATTAGGTAGAATTACGATAGAGCTTTGTAAAGTGTTTAAAAGAAAAATGATAATGTCTTGAACATACATACGAACATTTATGAAAATAAGGTCACATGAATACACAATAAATAAGCATATTTTTGGAAAGGAAACATGTTATTTTAAATATTTTCAAAGAACCCTATCTTGACAACATATTTTGACAGTTTAATATACAGAAAAGTGCCCCTTCCACCAACCAAAAAGAAAACTAAAGTGAAATGCAAGAAGACATTTATTCAAATACTTTGTCTGTAAAGCGTTCTTTTTACCACTAAACGCCAGAAGGTAGGAGTTCTGTCAAAAATCTCTCCTAGTAAATTGCAGAAGAGTTCCACCCAACTGCCTGTATGTATTGCTTTTGGAATTCTAATCAGTTCCACCCACCCAATGACTCAAACTGAAATATTAAGAGATAAGAACAGCTGCACTCATCCACCACACTAAGAATAGCTTTCAGGAAACCAAGCTCCAGTTGGAAAACTACACTTAGCAACTCTTCTCGACTTGAGAGAACACTAAGGGAAACTCCTCCTAGTCAGTAAAGAAAACGCCTGTAAAAGCTTTTTAAATAACATTTATAAGATACATATTTTCTCCTAGAAGGAAACAAGTGAAATGATTTTGGGACCAACCATACCCTATGAGTTTAAACTCATACCCATGAGTTTAAAACTCATATGTGTTTATTTGGAAATCTCTGGATGATAAACGCTAGTTAATGCCTTGTCAAACACTATCCTTCAAGAGAACATTCTCAGGGAAATTACAGCTCACTCACCATGAGGCAGAGACCACGTGGTACAGGTCTGAACTAAAACAATAAGTCATTCCAAGCCTGTGCTCATTTTTCTTTCACATTGTTTCCTCACTCACCTATCCCACTCCGCCCTAAACCTCCCATTTATGTGTACAAATGTGGTGGGGAAAAAAAACAATACTGCCAAGTGAGGGGGGGGGAAACAGAGCAGATCTAAAAAACACAAACCGTGACACTGGAAAAGTGTCAAGCAGCTGATACACAATACTGCCAGGTGGAAACACGGAAAGAATCTAGGGGGAGAGGGAGTCGAAATCCACTGCCATTCTCTGGAGAAGCCTCAGACATTCCTGCCAACTGGAAGGAAAAGGAGCCCAGCTCAGTTTAAAAGTGGAGATGGTGATGCCCTGGTGGGCAGGGAGCAGAAGCAGAGAGAACTTCCCAGGAGAAAAGATGAAAATCATAAGAAAAGAGACACCTAGATAGTCAAAACACAACTCCACCAACATTTACTGTCTCTACTTGGATAGAATGTAAAGAAAGTAAGATTCTATCCCACCTCTAGCAAGGAGAAGGTTAACACTGAGTATGTACTAAGCTCAGGTGCCAGGCCTTTGCATATATGATTTCATTTAATCCTCACAACAATACAACAATTCTTGAACACATATTATTTTCACTGCTGTTATGGGCTGATGAATTGTGCCCCATCAATTCACATAATGATGTCTTAACTCCCAGTACAGCAGAATGTAACCATATTTGGAGATAGGGTCTTCAAAGAGGTAATTAAGTTAAAACGAGGTATGTGGGTGGGCCCTAAGCCAGTATGACTGGTGTCCTGATAAGAGAAGATTAGGACAGAGACACACACACACAGAGGAAAACTATGTGAAGACATAGGCAGAAGACAGCTGTCTGCAAGCCGAGAGAGGCCTCAGAGAAAACTGTGCAGACACCTGAATCTCGGACTCCTAACCTCCAGAATTGTAAGAAAATAAATTTATCTTGTTTCTGCCACGCAGCCTGTGGTACTTTGCTATGACAGCCCTAGCAAACTACTACAACTGCTATACAGAAAAAGACACTGACGCTCAGAGAGCCTCAGGAACTTGATCACGGTCTCACAGCTAGTATGTGGTAGAGCTGGAATATGAATCCAGGTCAAAGTACAAACTACTCTTTCCAAGTTGAGTACTTAGCCTGGCACAAAGTAAGTGCTCAATAAATGCTGCTGGCCCTTTAATTACACATGACGTAAACCGGATGCGGGACACAGAGACATAGCTATAACAGTGTGATAAGGGCTGCAATTCCTAAGCACTGTGATTAACAAATACTACTGTGTCAGTGATTCTATGGATCGGAGTTAAGTTCAAAATTGAGGTGGATGCCCCAATTACATAATTAATGAGATGGTGCAGGTGAGAACTGATAATGACCTGGCCTAAGGAATTGTGACAAGGATAGAGGAGTGGCCAATGTATGAACACACACGCCATCTTTATGTGATCAAAGGCGACAGCTCCACAATACTTTTTTTCCCCTGCTTTCCTCAGGCCCTTACAGTGTTATCTGGAATATGAGCATTAAAAACAAGATGACACTCCAATACCTTACATTTTAAACCTTCTTAGCTCAAAGCTGTAGTCCGTATCCCATGATAGGGAAAGGTGACAGTCACTTCAGGCTCCTCTCTTTTCCTCCCCCAGCACATTTCTTAATTCCAGCCACTGGTTTTTAAACCAGGGCAACGAAGGAAAACAGGTTCCATGATTGCATTCTATGGTTTCCTATGTGAAATGATCAGGAAATGGGGCATTTAACCAAGAGAAAAAAAATATCACAAAGAGATTCTCAATTTTCAAACAATTAGAATAAATATGTGACAGTAAGCTACACTGAATATAATTTAATCCTTGATGACTCAAGAGGATTCTGTGGATCCTCAGGGTAATCATAAGTATTAATCATCCTTGTAGAAAGAAGCTCTTAACATGGAAATTCCAGGGCAACAGAATGTCAGCTGATAAGGAATTTACTATGTAAGGAGAAGCACTCTTATTTGAAATACAGTCTTGATGCACGGTTTATTTTCAATGTTTATAATACAGTTGAAATAATACAGAATAAGAACATATAAGAATCTAGATGCTATAAAATTTATGCTTATTTCCTAATTAGGGGTTCACTTTAAGTTTAAAAGCATGGGCCATGATAAATAACTTTCATTTTTCCCTTCTTCCTCAAGAACATTTACTGAGTAATTTCCCTAAACACCAGAACTACTACTATACATGGTGAGAAAATGCCTCATCACCGAAATAGATTAGAGCTACCTTAAGTATTTTCCAGGTCCTGAGAACAGCAATGATACCACCAGTGCATAATTTATTTCCCCCCATTTTTAAGTACTTAAGTATTTAAATCAAAACTTTCAAAAACACACAAGTTGACATCACATTCTTTAAGTTTCTACAGTTTCTATCATCCATGTATACTTAAAGATGGCAAAAATGTGTCTGAAAATACGGAAAACTTGGCAGAGGAGATTCTTAGAATGAAAAATTTCATTTGGGAATATGCTGCAGAGTCTCGTTCCTGAGAAAATTTAGTAAGCAAAATTCATTAAATCCAACATTTTAATGAGGTTTTCTTAACTAGGGAGACTGCTGTGCTAGAAATAAGGAACCAGCAAGTAAGTTACTAACGTGTCTTTAAATTGATGCTACTAGTGGATTCTTTAGGATTATTTGGCAGTAGGTTTACAATGTTTCCATACACTCAAAACCACTCGTATGTTCTTATCAGGAAATGTTTTACAATATAATAAAGCAATTTAAGTATCACCTTGCTCACCTCCATGATTCACTCAGCTGGCAATAGGAGGTAGCAGTAGTGGGTGGGGGTTGGGAGGCAGGAGGGTTTGCAGGAGAGAGGGCCCAGCAAGGAAAAAGATGCCACCCAGAGGAAAACTGCATCAGGAAAGCAACCTCCACCAAAATCATGAGCCTCTCTAGGGCAGGAGCAATATCCTACGCTTTCCTGAATTTTCAGCAGCTATGGTACCAGCTAACTGGAGATGTTTATTTGGTGTTTGATATGTGATCTAAATCAGTTAAATGTTTAAAAATCATTCTGAAATAACCAATAAACTATTAAGAAGGGATAATCCACTATTTTCTTGCCTTAAGAGGTACACCATTTGAAGTGGGGGTGGTGGTTATTCCCTAATATATTCATATACAATATCCTTCATAATTCTATAATCTTTTATCTTTGCTCCTTCCTACAAAAATCCCTCTAACTTATCTGTCCTATATTTAAGACCCATTCCCTTGATCATTCAAATATGTTATTCCCTGGTCTTCCAACCCCATCATGATTGCTTTCAAATTAGCAATCTATACTGATTAAGTTATCATCTCCAGTTAAGAAAAAGCCGCAGGTTAGTAGAAGAAAATTGTACAGCTTTTTGTTTTACTTTCAACATGATTCCTGATAACCTCTTGATATATTCTGTTTTCTTTTATAGAAGCCTATATAGCTTTTTTTTTTTTTTAAGGTACTATATAGGCAGACCTCGCTTTTCTCACAATGTTTTTCAAAATTCTGACACTAGATTTGCAGGAACACAAGTTCTCATCCAGAGTGCCTACATAATTTTTTCCACACGGGTTAAAAAATAACCGGCCCCGTGGCCGAGTGGTTAAGTTCGCACGCTCCACTTCGGCGGCCCAGGGTTTCGCCAGTTCGGATCCTGGGCGCGGACATGGCACTGCTCATCAGGCCATACTGAGGTGGCGTCCCACATGCCACAACTAGAAGGACCCACAACTAAAAATACTCAACTACGTACTGGGGGACTTTGGGAGAAAAAGGAAAAAAAAATCTTTAAAAAAAATTTAAAAAAAAAAAAAACGTGACATAGTGGTTAAGTTCACGTACTCTACTTTGGCGGCCTGGGGTTTCGCAGGTTCAGATCCTAGGCATGGTCCTAGTACCACTCGTCAAACCACACTGTAGTGGCATCCCACGTAAAATAGAGGAAGACTGGCAGAGATGCTACCTCAGCGACAATCTTCCTCACAAAAAAAAAACAAAGGTAAATTCTGTAGCTCACACACAATAAGCTTTCATTTATACTTCATGCAGCTAACTTTGATTTCAATAAGTTAAATTAATATTTTGCAATATTTATCTTTGAGAAGTTAAATAGTGTTTTGAGAAGAGAGGTCCTGGTTAAATAAACTCAGGAATCAATGGGCTTAAACAAAGCTAAACAGGTTTCTTTACTGCCAGACTTCCTTTAATATAATCACATGTATAGCGTCTCTCCAAGACAGGATAGAACATGTCACAAGTTACAGAAAGATTTTGACTTCAGATACTGTTTTCATGGAGCTTCTCTGTATCAGCACTAGCATTTCCCAGAAAAACACACGGGGAATTGCTGGATCAAATCCTATCCTGTCTTTTACTTCAGAAGACCTAACAACAGCAGACGCGCTCATTACCCTGCAGCCTGTCAGGAGTGAAGGGCTACATTCACACATACACCTCTGTTCTAAGGTACACTTCAATTACAGTACTATGATATAGAAACCCTTGCTTGTGGCTTAGTCTAACTTCATTCAGAAACTATTTGCTAAACAGACAATGAATGACTCATATGTTGTGATGAATTATGGCTAATGATTAAAAGAACAGAAAGTATCATGGACACTTGTATTCTCCACTCCCCTAAAAGGTAATGGTGTGGCATCGCAGTTATCCCATAGTCTATTCTAAGTGTTAACTTGGAGTCTATGAACACCTACAGGGGTTATGAACTGTATCCAAAAGGCCAAAAACTATAAACAAGATTACATAGATCTGTGCATTTTTGTGGAAAGGCAGCTCTTTTATTAGATACTCAAAAGGGTTCCATGGCCCAAAACATATTTCTAAAACACTCCCAGTGAACCAGTACTCTTCTAGCATTACTCTGGTAATATTTCCAGCACACAACAATTCTATTTGTCAAGTCATGATCATTAAAAGTACTGCAAATTGTCCTGATTAAAACATCTCCAGTGAACCCTGACTATAATATTAGAATCTGTGCACAAATAAAAGTCACAGTTACTATTTTTTGGTGCCTTGCAAGTCTATAAGAATTATATAAATGTATTAGCAACAAAGCTCTAGCATGTTATTTTAAAATAACCTATAGCTCCCTCAGCACATCTATCATATAAACGGCACTTAACGTTCGCAGAATTAATTTATTCCAAATTTAGAGGGTTTTAACGCAAGTGTCACTATTTTATTACTGCACGGGAGCCAAAGTGAAATGAGTCCGTACTTCGTGAGTCACCGCCCACATAATAATCACTTCCAATAGTGTCAAGGACGCCTATCCTCTGGACATTGTTTACTCACCTAGCTTGCTCAGGCCAACCTCTCCAACCTCAAGTCTCACCAAGCCAAGAACACAAAACCTAAGCTCCTAAAAGTGGCCTTGAAGGCCTTCCACCTTCCCAACCTCATCTCGCATTACTCCCCACCAAAACCAACTATATCAATGCCCCAAATTTTTTTCCAAATCCTATGCATTACTCAGACACTTTCTCACGTCCCACTTTCCATGAAACCTGTCCAACGCCATTCAGTGCCCAGTGATCTTATTAGCCAATATTCTACACCAACCATTGTGTTTCTCAGACGGTAGCCCAAAATACTGCACCAGGCAGACTCCAGACAGAAGTTGAGTGGAGACCAGGAAACTGCATTTTTAATGAGCACCCAGGCAATTCTGATTCCTACGAATGTTCAAGACTTGCTCCCTATGTAAAGTTTATATCAGTTATTCTCAACCCTGGCTGCGTATCAGAATCACTGGGGAGCTCTCAAAAATACCAATACCTAGCCTTCATCTCAAAGCACGCAGAATAAAATCACTTTTTTCGGGGCATCAGCATTTTTCTTAAAGTTTCTCGTTTGAGTCTAGTGAGAGTTGAGTACCACTATTCTATAATACTCATCTTGCAATAATCTTATACATCCTTATTATGGATCTTGTTTTTTATATCATATCATCAGTTGGTTTACCTCATTCTGATTTTACTTTCCTTGTGTTCATGTCCTGTCAAAGCTCATGTCTTGTCTCAATTGTTAAAACCTGTTGTTATCCTTCATATCCCTAGCAAATGAGATAGAGCAGGTGAGTAGCAGGTATTTATTCTTTGATTAGTAAATCCATCCACCCTACACCCCGCCCCAGTCTACTTAGTCAAGAAAAAATAAACAGAACTCATTTATCATTTTGTCACTCTCACTGACCCCACCAATGCTCAATTTCCTTTTCTTACACTCCTACCAGGTTACCACTCTGTACCTGCTTCAACTAGTCCTTACAAAATCTATCAATGCTGAGAGGAACCCTTTCATAACGGATACACAGATCAAATCATCACACTGTACACTTCAAATATCTTACAATTTTGTCAATTAAACTTCAACAAAGCTAAAAGAAAAAATACCAATGCTAAAGAGTATAATCTGCTAAAAGATAATAATATTAATTGGTATCACGTTTCTATTTCAAAAGGAATGAATTTCTAATGGTGGAGAATCTGGCAGTTTCTGAACTAGGCGTGACCATGAAAACCAGAGTAGAGAATGAACACAAAAGACGCTGCTGCTACTGCTGCTGCTCAGAACGCTGAAGCAAGTGGCTACTCATTTAATTCAACTCACGTAGCTTTTTCTTTTTTTTTTTTTAAAGATTTTATTTTTTCCTTTTTCTCCCCAAAGCCCTCCGGTACATAGCTGTATATTCTTAGTTGTGGGTCCTTCTAGTTGTGGCACGAGACACCGCCTCAGCGTGGCTTGATGAGCGGTGCCATGTCCGCGCCCAGGATTCGAACCGACGAAACACTGGGCCGCCAGCAGCAAAGCGCATGACCTCGGCCTCGGGGCCGGCCCCCAACTCATGTGGCTTTTTTCCTTCTTTTGTCCTAAAGCCTTATTAAAATACCATAAAAGTTGCTTAGCATCAATTAGCACAGTCTTTTTTATTTTTTAAAGATTGGCACCTGAGCTAACATCTGTTGCCAATCTTTTTTCTCCTTCTTCTTCTTCTTCTTCTCCCCAAGTCCCCCCAGTACACAGTTGTATATTCTAGTTGTAGGTCCTTCTGGTTGTGCTATGTGGGATGCTGCCTCAGCATGGCCATATCCATGGCCAGGATCTGAACTGGCGAAACCCTGGGCCACTGAAGCAGAGCATGCGAACTGAACCACTTGGCCATGAGGCCAGCCCCCAATTAGCACAAAATCTTAAGAGTCCAGTGCTCTGCGAGATAAACTAGCCCACATATGCTGAATGGACAGATTTCCCAAATTCATACTGTTCACTCTTGTTTGGTTCCAGAATTCTATGCAATTACACTTATAATGGATAAATTTAAAAGCCTAATGGAATAGCTAACTCCCCAACATAGGGGCTCCTTCCATTCATGAAAGACAGCTGCTTCTCCCAGGGAGGGGAGGGAGATTAAATCCAAATACAAAGTTTTCAATCAGAGAGGAATCACTACACAGGAGGCAGAGTCATGTGGTTTGAACTGAAGGCTGTTGCCACACCCACCGAAAAAGTACCCAAAAAGCCACAGACAAATACAAAACACACAGAGAAGGCATCTGTGGACAGTGAAGAAATCACTGTTGGAAGGGGAAAACCCTACTAGAGCAGACAAACAATTTTAAACAAATCTAACTCCAAAATACTAGAAAGATAACCTTACCTATCAAATGAACCGCCTCTCAGAGATTATTCCCCATAAGCAGCTCTTTTCCATCTCGCAGTAGAGGGTTCTTAACTTTACTACACCCAACGTTTTGTTTGAATCGACATAGTTTCCACAAGCGTGGCAAGCTAGCAGCCACCCAGGAACTCCCATCTCTCAGCCACCGAAAGCCCCACACCCACCCACCCAGCAGCAGGGCTCTCCTGTCACCCCCAGAAGTGACTATCGTAGCCCCCTTTTGACTGGGACATCGGGAAACCAGACCCCAAGGAGAAAATCTTTACTTCACCTAGTTCTATATTATATATTAACAATTAATTAACTGGCCCTCAGATAATCAAGTCAGCAAATTAACATTTATTTTTCTTGCACTGTTTTGGTTGACTTTTTTAAGTTAGTATTTATCATGAAAGGGACAGGAGAGGGAACTTCCAGGGGAGAATTTGGGGAAATAAGAAAGTCTCAAAAAGGAACCAGTTTGAAAGAAGAGATAATACAAATGAGTGAGGGTAGGGAAGGAGGGAAGTGTTCAAAACAACAGGAAAAATGGGAGGGGTCAAAATGAGCAAGGGCAGAAATAGCCAGGAAGAACCTCCGGGAGTCCCTGACAGAGCGAGCCCCTCAGAAGGCCAGGTATGGACTTGGGGGACAGAGAGGCAAACCCTCTATGTTGAAGGACTATTCTGAGCCTCATGTGAGCTGGATTCTACACTTGACCCTGCCCGTAGAAACTCGTGAATCGGCTGTGATTCATTAAGCTCTCTAGATCTCCATATCACCATCCGTAACATCTCTGCTAACTGGACAGACGGTGGGACCTGACATACTTACCTCCTCAAGTTCCTGTGAAAATCTAAGGAGCTAAGCATGTAAATGAGGCATTTTGTAAATGGTCAGCCTCTACAAATGCCGGGTGTAGATACTGCTATTCTCCTCCCAAGCTGGAAGGGGTGGAGGCTCGAATGGGGGAAGCAGCAAGGAACAGACGCAAGACCATGAGATCTGAAGTCAGTTGCGCTGGGCTGTCCAACAGAATCACCCTTAGCCACATGAGACTACTAAGCACTGGAAATGTGGCCAGTCTCAAAGGATATGTACTTTAAGTGTAAAATACACACTGGATTCCCAAGATTCGGTTTGAAAAAAAAATGCAAAAGATAATTTTTGTAATGATTACAATTTTTATGTTGAAATGCTAATACTTTAGATATATTGGATTAAATAAAAGATATTATTAAAATTAATTTCATCTGTTTCTTTTTACTGTTTTAATGAGGTTACTAGAAAATTTTAAATTATGTACAAGGCTTACATTATATCTTTAGTGGATGGCAATGAGCTACATTGACGCTTTGAGTCACAAATTCGCTCTGCCAGTTACCTACCTGGGGCAAGTTATTCCACCTCTAAGCCTCAGTTTCTGTATGAATAAAACGGAGATAATAGCTCTTAAATGAGAATAATGCACAGAGTTCTTGCACAACACTGGTAGCTGGAAACTTAACAAACTGATTTGTTAATAATTCATTCATTCAGCAAATATCTAGGTACCAACAATGTGCTAGATATATTAAGTCAGACAAAAACCCCTGCCTCCATAAAGCCTATATACTGAGAAAAACAGACATTAAAATCAATACATAAAAATACACATATTAGGTGCTATGGTGTATAATAGGAGGGCAAGGGGGAGAAACAATGGAGAAGGGGTAAATTGAAACCCTGTGGTCAGAAAGGCCTCACTGTGAGAAGCGATGACTGTGGAAGCATGTTCTACATTATCAGCACCAAAAAAATTAGCCCCCCAAAAAATTAAAAAATAAAATAAAATAAAATTCAAAAAGCTTAAAATTAGCCCAAGGAGTACAAGCTTCTTTTTGGGGTTATGAAAATGTTCTAAAATTGACTGTGGTGATGACTACACGTATCTGTGAACACACTAAACGCCAATGAATTGTACACTTCAAATGAGTAAATCGTATGGTATGTGACTTTTATCTCAATAAAACTGTTAAAAAAAATACCCCCAAAAAAGTACTAGTTAAAGGTTTATTCATATGTAACTTTACTTTCTTTATAGAGTGAGATGGAAAACAGTTTCTTTCAATAAAGGATTATAAAACACAAAGTCAATTACGGCACATGTACTAGATTCATACTTGTCCTGTGCCACCCCTCGCTCAGCCAGCACATCCTCTTCCAGGCCCTGGTGAGGTGACAATCTTGGGCAAACCTGTTCTTTATCACAGGTTACAGCTGGCTGCACAGGGATGGGCACCCAAGAGTAGACGATCAATGGGCCAGCCAGTGACCTCCCAGGAGCTGAGCCAGACTACCTCTCCCCAAACAAGGACAGCGGTAATTAGCTAGGCCAACCAGATTCTCTTAGGAAGCTCTGAGGAAGCTGACTTAAGCAGATGGAAACACTCAGACACGTAGTAGTGGATGGTGAGGCTGAGGGAACACTCAGAGAAGTGGCCCATGAGTAAGCCAAAATTGGGAGGAAGCAGAAACTAAGAACGAACAGAAGCTGTCAGTGCTGCACGGATGGAGGCTGGCAAAGGGAAATCAAGATGATGGACACAGAGCAGCAAAGACTGGGAAGACCAGCTGGGTCACAAAGCCTTTGGCTCAAAACTAGACTGCCCTGTGCTCCCAGTGACTTTCTGGTTCTGGTCTCTAATTTTCTCCTAGTGTACCATGCTGAAAACATGATCTTTGACTTAGATTTTTCAGCAAATCTAAGAAGCCACCGAATGCTGCTAACTTTCCTTTGGCATCACTCATCTGCCTTTTTCTCTCTCTCTCCAAATGCACTGCCACCAATCTAGACCATGGGCCCTGCCCTCGAGATGAGTTGAGAGCCCTCCACAGGCTTCCCCTGCTCCCACAGAGGAGTGCCTAATTATTTTTCCTTAAATGGCATATCTCCATATTTCCTACTCCAAAACCACAACTACTCTCTGGTTCTGTTTTATGGCAGAACTTATTTCCACACTCATCCTTCCTAGAGGCCCTAATATTTCCCACTACATCCTAAATAACCCTGGGTATTCAAGCTGTTCCCCTCTCCCAGAAACTTCTATCCTCCTCTGGTCCTATCCTCAGTCAATTCTACCTCTCCACGGAGTCTTTTTAATTACAACAGGGATCCATGGAAGTCCCTCTTCTTATCATCTGGTGAGAAAACATAGCGCTTAATTACACAGAACCTTTTGTTCCATGTGTTGTATATTTAAATTCTAATAAGACAACACATTATACTTCTGCATCTCTCTCTCTTGCTCACAAAGACCAGAAACAATACAGTTCACATTAACGGTACTCAGAGAAGACCTGAGTTGACGTTAAATGGAGAAACATTCATAAGATCCTCGCGGCTGGAATTCTGAACAGTTTTTGGCAGATCCAGAAACTGTCTCATTCAACAGCCATTTCAACCTTCTCTTCCTTTGCCTTCCTCTGCAACAAAGGCTGGACCACAAACAACTTTTTCCCAGACTTCCTTGCAGCAAGAGGAAGCCATAAGAAAGCTGTGGCCAATGAGATAGAAGCAGAAGCTGATGGGAGATTCCTGGCAAAACCTTTGATGCAGACTTTTCCTCCTTTCTTCTTTTTCCCTAGAAAGGAGATGTAATAGCTAGGCCATTACAACAACCACGAGGAAAGGGCCAATAAATCCGCTGAATCCTCCGCCTTGACAACCAGCCAGCAACCACCTACTATAGACTTGTTATGTGAGGAAAAAAATCACCAACTCAGTTGAGGTCTGTCCAGTGGCTTTTCTGTTATGTGCAGCCAGATCGTTTACCGTTGCATGGCTCCTCAAGACTTAAGTGGGATAAATACTGCACCATAAACCCAGGATAAAATGCACAGCAAACAGCCACAGAGGCTGACTCACAAGGTACTATGTACACGCTCACACATTCCTACCTTCTTTAGCGATAGTCTAGTTTCTAAGAGAAACAAATAGAAAAGTATCACCTACATATATAAGGGCAACAGAAGGACAAGAGGCTGTTATCTATTTACTGTATTTATAAGATCAAAAGTAAAGCTTCTCTCTAAAGCATGTTATCAGCAGCTTGCCAAAGAAAAGGCCAGTGATGCAAATGTTTTCAAAATGAGCCCTCCCCTTTCTTTCTGATAACATGGTACTGATACTCCTATAACTAGAGTCCTTTCCTGTTTACAGTCAAAGGGAATGGAATGCCTTGGCCTTTTCTAGGAGCAATTAAATGGAAGTGATGAGCACAGAACATTCAGCCTGAGTTTATCACAAAAACTGGTTATGTAAGAAACAATTTTAGTAAGGAAAAATATGACATTTTGTTCTTCTTAAAATAACAAATACTTCTAATATCACAGCTTTGGCTTTGCTTAAATACTACAATTGCCTGTATTTTTACCATCGCTGCTTGGGAATTTTTTTAAAGCTATCATTTTGAAAGGATTTTAATATTCCCTCAGGGACCGTGTCCTATTATAAATCTAAGAAAAGAACGTACAACTTAACTGCGTAGCAAAATCACGATTCTTATTTGTCTTTCTCCTGTTATTGTTCCTTATGTGAAACAAATTAAACACAAAAACGCTCCCTTTCCTCATGTGTAACAAGGAAAATTCACCCACATATTTATCTCCAGGTGGAGAAAGACTTAAGAAAAATCTGTATACAACTTTCACCATATTAAATATAAACAATCATTAAAGAATGACAATAGAAAGCCAACCAAAGGAAATAAACTGACAACAACCACTCTGAGCTTTTCCTTCCATCTGGAAGCAGTTTGGGGCGATCAGAAGAATCAGAATGCTAACCCAACCATGCCCCAACTCCTCAGGGATCTGCCTTTATGCTCCGAAGATCTGTCAACTCAACCAAGGCCTAAACAACTTTCCTACCAGACTCTAGCCGCTTTCACCTCCTGAGCGTTACGATTTTGATTGTTCTGATCAGATATAAAGTACTCAGTGGGAATCTGCAGAGGAGGTGGGATAGGACATGGTACAAAATTACAAAAGGCACTGTGACCTTGCATCAGTGGCTCGGGAACAAGAGAGGAATCAGAGACCCTGTATTCTCACATTCTTATCTGCTTCTTTACTGGTGTCACCTAACCTCTCTGGACTCCAAGGACTTCCAACTCTAACATTCCAAGAGCCAGACAGGCCTTTACTCAGCAAGTATGAACCCAACACCTATGAGCAGGCACTGGTGGGAGGCCAAAAACAGGCAGCGCCCCCAAGGGGCCAAGAGTCTCCAGGGATCTGGAATGTGAGCAAGGGGAGGAACATCAAAGTTTTTAGGAACGTTCGGCCTTTATTAGGACCAGTGGTAGCCGATGAATGGAAGCCCCAACCAACAAAACAATGTCACATCATCTTTGTTCACTTCATTAATTTCTCTACTTCAACTTCATGAAGTGTTAAGAGGAAGGTCTCTGTCATGTGAATTACTAAATGGTTGAGTCTCAATATTGTCTCACTCTCATTCGGATCTAAATTTTCAATGTTAATATGATGTGAGCATCATGAAAACAGTTTCAAAAGGGAAAAACTACCCTTTAAATTTGATTTCCTCACTTGCTTATTCATTTTGCTTATTCACTTGCTTATCAATATTGTAAATAAACACATAAGAAAAATAACTTCAATGTAAAGTCAACACCACAAACGAGCTTCATGAAACCAACAGCTAGGACAAAACAGATCTCTAAGTGGCTGCTCAGGACATGTTTATTCACCTACAGAGTAAGAGCACTGGCCATTCCTTCCAGCTCTATGACAGGAGTCAGGACACCAACTCCTTAATTCCAGGTTTCTATGTGGAAATTGAGATTTAGCAGATAAACTCTGAAATCTTTTAAAATTAACTGCAACGTCTTCATTGATAATGTCTATGACTCTGGACAAAATTCTTAATTTTCTGGATAGCAGTTTCCTCATAGATGAACCAGGAGAAAATTTATCTCAGGGTAAATACTTTCAGAATACCATCACCAAAGAGAATGAAAATACATCTGGAAAGAAGAGGAAGGCTGTTATTTGTGAAGAAAATAAGATGTCAATGCAGTTTGGGAGCCTGTGATACACAGCAAGTTTAAGCAAGGGTCCCAACCGGCATTAACACTAAAGCATCCACTCTGCAAAACAAAGGAAAGCATTTTCCTTTAAGGGGAGAAATCCTATAGGCCTTTGCCTATGGGTTGTAAGCCACATAAGCTGAAAATGGCAATGATATCAGGCGGTCAGTGCAGATCAAAGCCATGTGCCCTTTGGATCATTAACAATAACGTTACTTTTTAAACTCTGCTTTGGTTAAAAAGCAATCTTGTTTATTTTTTGTAATACAAGTAGAATAGTATAGCTAGTATTCCAGACCATCTGAAAATGACTTCCTTTCCTGCGACTTTATAATAGCTTAAAGGAAATTTTTATCACTTCATGGAAAATTTTTAAATTCCCTAAAGTGCATTTTGCAGACATAACCCTTCCCACCCCCACTATGGCTTGACACAAGATAATACCACAAATAAGGTTTATGATATACCATATCAATGGCAATTACATATGGTCTTCTAGAAAACTAAAGGCTTCAGAGAGGGTATGTAACTGCAAGGAGCCACACAGCTTTCCAAGTGAGTGTCCCTGGGCAAGTAACAACCTCTCTAAACCCAGGTTCCTAAGTTGCAAAATGGTATTTACTATAAGAGTAACTACCAGATAGGACCCTTGTGAGAAGTAAATGCTAATTAATTCATGTGAAAGGTTTATACATACATAGTAAGTGCTAAAAAAAAAAAAAAGTAAAAATAAAAAAAACCTTATCTGCTACTACTACTACCACCATTATTATTATCATTACTTCTAGTAAACTTATAAATTTGCTTTTGTACATCTCAGATAATGTTTATGAAGAGCTAAACTTAAAAACAGATTGACAGGCCAATTACAATAAAATCTAACACCAAATTTAAGACAATAGTAATCTCCTGTATTACTATTACTCAGAAAACAACTGCTGTTTTAAATTGAAGATATTTTATATGCACCTTCATTTAAACAATTTCAACATATAAAAATAGATATTCAGGGTCCTGCCCGGTGGCACAGCAGTTAAGTTCCCACCTACCGCTTCGGCGGCCTGGGGTTCACCGGTTCAGATCCCAGGTGCAGACATGGCACTGCTTGGCACGCCATGCTGTGGCAGGCATCCCACATATAAAGTAGAGGAAGATGGGCATGGATGTTAGCTCAGGGCCAGTCTTCCTCAGCAAAAAGAGGAGGACTGGCAGCAGTTAGCTCAGGGCCAAACCTACTCAAAAAAAAGAAAAAAAATAGATACTCACATACACATACAAAAAAATAGGTTGGGAGATGACTACTCATTTTAAAGAACTCACCACCAATCCTTCTCAAATAATAAACATAGTTTAGTTATATTTAAACTATGATTAGATCAGGCACAAGTACGCATGCATGCACACGCACACACACAAACACAATGTAAGCCCACAGAGCTAAGTACGTACTAATTCCATTCCATTCTATTCTAAATGTTCTTTCTAACATAAACTCTGAGTTTTGGCACACATTCATTAAATATGCCACAATCTAGCCCCGTTCATTCTAAGGTGGCCCACCTACACCTTCCAAAGGTCCAATGCTCACCAACACAGTAGCTTGCACCACGGCACCAACTCCCTCTCCACTCTTTCCCACTGTACACATTAAACTGAGGAAGTGCATTCACTCAAAACTACACTCTCTCAGCTTTAAAGATTTTGGAAGGAAAACTTCAAAGTCACAAAATTTGAAGGTCTTGACAAAGTTGCTTCTTCGTTCTCCAAACAAATAAGCATTTCTTAAACGCTTTTTGTTTTGTTCTATGATTGTCGAGATAAACCAGTCCTGCAGACGCTCCACAGACACTGCCAAGAGGCATCGAACCACCTTCCAGCAAACAAAGAACTGTTACTGTGGTTAAGTCACACAGCCAGTTTCTGGATGTATGACTGCTCATGAACAGGTCAATTTGCATAGCCATACAAGCCTTTTAGATAATATCAATTAAGACACAACAGTCAATTCTAAAATATTTCAGAGTTCACATCATAAATATTTAATTTAACCATCTCAATTCCCCTAGACTACCAAGGAAAAAAAACTAGTCCAAATAGGTCACTTATCTACTTTCAAATGCTTGCTTTCGATACTATCCAGCATGCACAATAAAATAGAGACAAAGGAAATATTTCTAGAGACTATCACACAATTTCAGAAGAAAAATAAATTTGGACAACTTTTCTAGATGCTTGCAGGACTTCTCAACTAGTTCCAAATTTCAAATTAAGCCAGGAAGATATAAAATTAAAAAGGAAAAAAATCTGCTCTAATTTCTGTTTAAGAAAAGTTTTCTTTTAAAAGGAAAAAGAAGGTAAAACTACTCAATCCACTCTGCCTGATGCATTATAATCACAAAGATGAGTTTTTCTTAATAATACTATATTTCTACAAAACTAAACAGGAGCATGATCAGTGTCAGAAATTTAAATTAAGCCAGTAAATCACTATTTAATTTTTAAAACATTTTCTTGGACTATAACAAGTTAAAACGTTATAAATATTAACTATTTTAATCTAAGCTTTTTCCACAATGATCAAAAAAAATGTCACAGCCACTCCATACTTCAGAGGTTCAATACTGTAAGGCACAGACACTAACCATTGGAGCAAGAACCTTAACCTTGTCTCCAGGCAAGATGCACAAACCAGAGTCTTCATTTCCGTCCTCATCTCTCTCACCTTTCTCTATTTTGGTTGAAAGCAATCAACCAAACGATGGGAAAAAAATAGAAGGCATACTTATTTTGACTTGCTATCCTCACACACTCCTTACTTGCCACAAGAAGCCCCTAGACCCAGATCAAAACAGATGTAGCAAAGTCACTTTCAAAACCGCAAGTTCTCTTGCATATTGTACATCAGCTTTTCTCCATGTTCTACATCCCTTGGCTGTGAGCCTCGAGGGTCTGGTCAGGCAATCACTTGCCGCCTCCTCCTTATCCCAGTGGTAGCACATGATTCAGGCTGGCCAAAGTACACCATCTGCCACACTCCGTGATCCATCTAGGTTGGGCAAGTGACCCAGGACTGACAGGGCATTTAGGGAGGACAACCACATGTCTAGGTTTACCCAGGACAATCCCAACTTATGCCTGTTGTCCTGGCATAATTTTACCTCAAAAGCATCCTGATACAGACAGTATGGTCTCCCTATCTCTAAGGCAGGGTCTCCCAACCTGAGCACAGTTAACTCTGAGCTGGATCATTCTTTGGTGTAGGGGGGCTGTCCTGTGCACTGTAGGATGGTTAGCAGCATAGCATCAGTGGCCTCTACCTACTGGATGCCAGCAGGACCTCCCCATTCGGACAACCAAAAATGTCTGCAGGGGTCAAAATCATCCATTTAAGAACAACTGCTGCATGAAAAGGGAGTCACTGTTTTCTAGAATTCCCAGCACAGTAAGAAACATGTAAGTCTTAGGTTGTCACCGCCATGGAAAGAGTGCCGACCCAAGGGTCAAGCCAACTGAAAGACATGCTACAGATGCAAAGAGAGACACCTGAGGACACTGTCTGAACCTTCAAGTTCAGGTGTGTCTAAAGCAAGCCCCAGTCCTTAGACTGGAGTCATGCAAGCACAAAATTCTCTTTTTTGCTTCAACTAGTTTTAGTTGGGTTTCTCTCATTTGCAACCAAAGGAACTGAATGAGACTATACAGTATGTTTTACATATTGTCAAGGAAAAAAAAGAGTTCAGATTAATTCTGAACCCTATCCTATGCTTTCCACAAAAACAGGCCACCAATTCTAGCTCTAGGGACACAAGCAATGAACTTCTCCACTAAAGTTCTAGAATCTCTCCCTTTGAAGAACCTGCAAGTCCAGACTTCACATCCCTGAAGCCACGCTGTGTGCCTACAGTCAGCGCATCGAGCGCTAAAGGGAAGAGAAGGGCTGTCTGCACACCGCTGCACTTGAAGAGTTAATCATCGTAAGCATTTCTTTCTTCTAGGAATTGCGTGTGTGTGTGTGTTTGTGGAAGATTGGCCCTGAGCTAACATCTGTCGCCAGTCTTCCTCTTTTTGCTTGAGGAAGCTTCTCGCTGAGCTAACATCTGTGCCAGTCTTCCTCTAGTTTATGCAGGATGACGCCACAGTGTGGCTTGACAAGCAGTGCTAGGTCCACGCCAGGGATCCGAACCTGCAAACACCGGGCCGCAGAAGCAGAGTGCACAAACTCAACCACTATAGTACCAGGTCCGCCCCTCAGGACTGTTTCTTAAACTAGTTAGAACCTAAGCAGTTAGCTAGAAAAGAGGAAGAAGATATACCTTCAGATCACTGATAAGTACTACAATTTAACTCTTACAGTTCTATTTCTCCTCTTCTCTGGGACTAAAAGGCAAAAATGTGAAGTCCTAGAATCTCTTCCTAGATGTTGCCAGAGGCATTTTCTTCTCTGTAGACATCCAAGGAGAACCAGCATCATTCTAGTGACACAAAACAGAAAAAGCAGCAGCATCTCTCAGTGAAAAAGAAAAAGGTGTTTTCATTTAATCCTGTTTTCAAAAACCAAGCTTAAGGACTGTTTGAATAAAATATTCAACTTTAAATGCCAGCAGAATAAAGTCTGAAACAGAGGCATTTCTTGGTGTCTTCAGGATTGTTTACCCAATCATTTTATTCCTATTTTTTCTCCCCACCCCCACCTCCCATTACCTCTTCTCAGTTTAACATCTATATTCCATTCCATCCAGACTATGAGACAAAATTCTTACAAGTCATGTATTATTTATTAACCAGAAAAAGAATGTGGAGGGGGAGAAATGAGAACAGAATAATTACTGAGAACTATCGTGCCCTCTACCTCATGGAGAAAACAAATCCATCAGTTAATCATTTCTTCCACGTCCTGACACAAATCTACAAAGCGCCCTGGCTGTGCACTCATCCTTTTCACCCTTCTGTTGCTGAAGCAGATGAAGGGTGTGTCATGCCCTCACCTGGAATCTGAGTCCCATCTTCTACATTCAGAAGCACTCAGCACTCTGGAACATCCCCTGAATCTTCAATCTCCTCTCTGTTGGATACTTTCATCAGCATGTTCAAATCTCCCCCATTACCCAACAATGTGGGAGAGCTATCTGTACGTACCACAGGCTCATTTCTTTTCCTTGCACCCTCTTCTCAACCCTCTGCCATCAGGCTCCCATCCCAGCTGTGCCACACACTAATCTCCCAGTTATTACCAACGACACGGTCTTGCTAATATAATGTCACCTGGACTCTGGGTACTTGACCTCTCTGGAGCATGACCCTGTCTACTCCCCTCTACTTTCTGAAACCTTCTTTCTCCTTGACATGTGTGACCCTCTCCAGGTTTTCCATCTCTCTCTGTCTCTCTCTTTCTCTCAGTGGCTACTGCTTTCAAATCTCCTTCTCAATCTCTTCTTATAACCAGCCCTTAAAAGTTGTCCTCCTCAGGATTTGCCCTGAGCTACTCTGCCTCCTCACCCAACGGTCTCCCTCTGGGTCGGCTTCCTATCCAGTTGCATGTGTCATTTCCTATCTATCTGCTGTGTCTTCAGAATCATTATCTCTAGTTCTATTCCCTGTTCCTGAAATACATATTCATACAAGAAAAAACTACTGAATGTGTCCACTGGGTACCTCAGAAGCACCTCAACCTCAACACATCCAAAACCAAAAATGTATGTTCTCTCTCGCAATACCTGTTCCTCTGGCTGGACTAGCTGAGTGAAGAGCACTCAAGTGCTCAGGCCAGGAAGTGAGGAACCCTATGGCCGCCTCCTTCCTCAGCCCCCACACCCGATCACCCTTCAGAGCCTGCACCCTCCGGATCCTGACTCCTCCAGCATCTGCCTCTTCTACCACCAAAGTCTCTGGTCTAGGTGAGTGACTTCCCAATCTCCAGCCCCACTTTCCTCAAATTCATTCTCACCATCGCAGCCTGAGGAACCTTTTTTTTTTTTTTTTTTGAGGAAGATTAGCCCTGAGCTAACTGCTGTCAATCCTCCTCTTTTTGCTGAGGAAAACTGGCCCTGAGCTAACAGTCGTGCCCATCTTCCTCTACTTTGTATGTGGGACGCCTACCACAGCATGGCTTTTGCCAAGCAGTGCCATGTCCGTACCCAGGATCCGAACCGGAGAAATCCATGCCGCCGAAGCGGAACCTGCACACTTAACTGCTGTGTCACTGGGCCAGCCCCCTGAGGAACCTTTCTAAACTGCAATTCAGATGATGCCAATCTTCTGCTCAAAATTTTTCCATCACTTCCCATTGTCCTTACAGTGAAGTCTGAAGTCCTTAACCTGCTTCACCAGGCCCTTCCCAACCCTGCCCTGCCCTGCCCTCATCTTCCAGGCTGCCCCAGCTCCCCGCCCCACTCCCCGCTCACCTGAGCTGTTCCTCCAACTGCAGCACATCCTCTCTCTGGCCTCCGGCGCTTTCGTGTGCATTTCACCACCACGCTTGGAGACTCTTGCTTCCCTACCCTCAGCATGAAAAGCTCCCAGCCTTCCTTTTGGTATCAGCTTAGAAGTTACTACTTTCTTGAAGTCTTCCTTGACCCCCTACACTAGTTAGTCCTGTTAACTACAGCCACAGCATCTCATTCTTACTCAAGAATATGAATGGCATTGCTTGTTTAACTAATCTTCTGTCATCCCCACTAGAACTCTAACTTCTGCACAGATATACAGGGTCTCTTTACATTGTTAAACCTCTAGCAACTCATCCACAATAGGTGGAGTTCAAGGCCCTGGGATACACTTCTCCTCCGCTGTCATAAATGAGGTTATAGGGATGACTGTGGACAGATTTTTAAATTTATTTCTGACACTTAGCAAACACATATAGGGTTCGCCATGGATCAGGCAATTTTCTAAGTGCTTTACAAATAAATAACTAATTTAATCCTAGCAGCATTTAGGGAGATAAAACTACTACCCACATTTTACAAAAGAGGAAATCAAGGCACAGAGAAGTTCAGCAAGTTGCCTAAGGTCACACAGTAAGTAAATCTGACTTCAAAGACCACAATCTTTAATATTTTTGCTGTGCTGCCTTTGACCTGCATTTCACAAAAGAAAAAACTATCTGTCAGAGTGACAGAAGTACAATCTGCCAGATTCTCAAATAAAAGTAACGACATGTCAGTGGCACTCTACTCCCTTGTACTTTTTTGGCTTTGTCCCCAAAACTTTCAAGCAGAGATCTTCAGTAATATGCTGGATTTCAACAGACTTTTACAGATGGTTTCTCCTATTTAATACATGAGAGGCCTATATTGAAAACTGTGCTTCAAATTACTGTTAGCCTGAAAGAGAAAAGAACATGTTCAGAGACCATTTCTACTGTCACTACTGGTAAAGGCACAACTGTGCTCAAGTTCAACCGAACGAAGTCAGGATAGCACTTTTAATAATAGTAATGATCACGACGATGACGATGATAGCACCTAGCACGGGCCAGGCAGAGTTCTAAGATCTTTTAATCCCTAACGTGAGGATTAAATATCACTACCCTATGAGGTAAGAGTTCTTACTCCACTTACTAGTCTCCATTTTACCAATAAAGAAACAGAAAGTTAGGCACTGAGGGTTTAAGTAACTTGACCAAGGCCACACTGCTAACAAGTGGCGGAGCCAACTTTATAGCCAGAGATAAATGCGTTCATTTTTTTTTTAGAGAACGTTCAACATCCTGATTCAGACCAGAGGGGACAAGACTCTGGTCAAATCGATTTCCTCCAGCCACACACCTCACCATGACTCGCTATCAGATGGTGATGGAACGCACACCTTGGCACCCGAGGGCAGATGGTGCCTGTGGGTGAACAAGTCAACAAGGAAGGAGAAACCACACTCACCGTTGAAATATTAGGTGGCAGAGGATTAGCATCTTCCTCAGGAAACAGAGGGAAGAAATTCTAGTTCGACCAGGGAGGCAGGCCTAGCAGTGGCAGCAATGTGGTGTGATTCCAGCCGATCTGGGGCTTAAAGAGATGCCTGCCCTCAGAAAGTAGAGTGTCAGGGGGTGTTTGTGGGGGTGGGGGGGGGGGGGGGGGGAGGGTATTTGAAGAGAAGGATGTCAAGGCTTTCTCACTACAAAAGCATCCTCTTGCAAGTCTATAAATTATGTTCCTAGGTTAGGATAATTAAGTAAAGTAGGCTGTGGTTCCTGTTTGCTTTGGGGCCTATCACAAAACAGCAACCCATCCCCGCCTAAAAATCATGTTCATCTGACAGAACCAGACTGACGGTCACCAGAGCTCTTAACGCACACTGTGTTTATGAATACAAACATCATTTTTTGTCTCCACACACTAATATTGGGAGTCAATGTCAATGAAGCAAAAACGCTTTTAAAGATTTTGTGGTGTTGACTCAGACCAGTTACTTCTCACAGTCCTGAAATTTAAACTGTTTTGCTCTGATTATCCACACTAAGCTGGTAACATAAAATATCAAAAAAGAAATGTTATTAAATGTCTTCAAAATTCATGGGTTCATTATTCACAGATTGTTGTCAAAGCTAGTGTCTTAAAATTTATAAAATTAATTATAATATGGTTTTCATACTGGATAAATTCTCTAGATATATTGTTTTGCAATCCGAAAAATATACGGAAATAAGATACATCATAGAACATCTTATGTTATTTATATAACATCTACGTAACATTAGTTAAAGTCTTTTTAAATGCCACTTGCAGGAAAAAGAGGTTGAACTAAATGAAATAGCTACACGTATCCACATGGATAATCTCATAACTATGATGTTGAAGGAAAAAAAGAAGTTGCAGAAGAACACATAGTATGAAACCATTATCCAAAGTCTAAAAACATGCCAAACATACTGTGTATTATTTAGGAATATATACAGAGGTATTAAAATGTCTGAGAAGAATGGACACCAGAGCTGAGACAGTTGCTACCTCTCGGGGAGGAGGACAGGTTGCTATCTGGGAGAGACAAACAGGAAGCTTTTATTTCTAAACTGAGAGGCAAATACGGAGATGTTTATTACGAGATTCTTTATAGCTTTTTACATTTCTAAAATATCTCAAATTTTCTAAAGGGAAAAAGCCTAATCCTAAAATATAAGAACGAAATTAAAATTTACTCTACTAAAGGGTGAGAAGAGAAATGGGGAGTAAAAGAGGGACTAAGAGAGGGGGAGAGATGGAGGCTGAGAGACAGAGAGGGGGGAGGGGCAGGAAAGGAGGAGTGGAGTCTGCATCCAGTAACTGACCCTAAATCAGGCCAAAGTGTGACTGTCGATACTTATTATACAAATCAGCAATCAGTTTTAGTTACAATAATCATCCCAGGGGACCTTAAATTTTAAATCCTATTTCCTGGGCTGAGCTAATAAGACAGCCTCCTAACTAGATCATGAAAAGTACAGGCGTTCCAGATTACCATAGTTTAGCACACTAACTTCCCCAACAGTGGGCCAGGGTTACATCCCTTTACGGAGAAGGCTTATTATTGTTGATAAGGGTTTTGGAGTCAGACAAATGTGGGCTCACATTCCAGCTCCACCACTGACAAATTGCGTGATGTGGACAAGCTATTAACTTCTCTAAATTCAGTCTCCTAATCTGCAAAATGGAGTAAATAACAACATACCTATTAAGGAAGTCTTCACATTAAATAATATAATGCCTGTGCTGAGTTTAGCACAAAGGAACGCAAATAGCAAATGCTTTTTTTTTTTTCGAAGATTAGCCCTGAGCTAACATCCACTGCCAATCCTCCTCTTTTTTCTGAGAAAGACTGGCCCTGAGCTAACATCAGTGCCCATCTTCCTCCACTTTATATGTGAGACACCTGCCACAGGATGGCTTGGCAAGCGGTGCCATGTCCGCACCCGGGATCTCAACCGGCAAACCCCAGGTCGCCAAAGCAGAACGTGCGAACTTAACCGCTGCACCACTGGGCCGGCCCCGCAAGTGCTTAATAAATGTTAGCTACTACCATTAAAATCATTCAGATTATTTACATTTTAAATAACAAAAAACATTTTTCAAATGTTTGTAATTGCCTGTTTGTCTCTGAAAGGTAATTACGTTAAAAGTAATCTAGTAAAATCTCCAAGATATCCTTAATGAGAATTATCATCTACAAATTTCTAATCATTCTCCTATAAATCCTGAAATAGAGCCAACTTGACTGGAAAAGTTTTCTTTAAAAAAGATGTAGAAAGTCAAAGGCAATGCCACACAACACTGAGTCCCACAAAGCAGTTTTCATAGCTATATTTCTAACATTAAACTTTTAAAAAGTGACAAACAACATCATATGTTATTAACTGTGGGCAAATGTAACTCTTTACCTATTCACTGCCCCATACAGTCAGCAAACACTTAAAGCACAATTTATAGTAACCTAGCAGACTACACAATATTTTTATATCTTTCGTAATTCTTGCCTCTCTTACGACCCCCCTCCCCCCAAAACACAAAATAATATGGTGATAAACAGCTACTGGAGTCACAGAATCCAAAACAGCTTCTTTGGGAATTTGTCCAGGGGACTCAGGATTGTTTTGTAGAGAACAGGATTACCTAACAACTCTCAGGAATGTCCCTCTTAGGGATGTCTCCGGCTGCCTTTTTTTTCTCATTGTGAATTTCCCATAGCTAACACAAGCACTGTCCATTACATTGTTAGGGTTTCCTGCGTGTTAAACACTCAAGTTAATATCCTCTACAAGTATCATTGTAATGTGCAGGTATCTGAAATTTCCAGTCATTCATGTTGTCATCTCAGTACCTTGAGCAGAGCTCTCTCGTCATCTTCAACTCTTTCTCATCAGTCCCCTGGATGAGAGGCCCGCCACTGACTGCTGAGCCTTAGTCACAGGTGGCCTGCTACAATGACAACAGCCCTAGGGTATGACACCTTCTACTTCATCTTCAAATCTTTGTGAATCAGAAATAAATTCTGGAAAATACTTCCCCAAGACACCTCTTAGCTTTGATCCATCAACTTATGTTCATGATTTTTCAGCATCCTGAACTAAATTCAAACTTTGGAAGCCTTTCCAGAGTTTGACAACTTTGTCCATCCTCTTGGTCACTGGTAATGATGACTTAAACAAACATACTCAGAGGGGTAATAAGCACTAAAAGGTTAGATCCTAGTCTCTGGGCCAGACCAGCCATTTCTCAGGCAAGAAAAGGGCCCTGATATTAAAACATATCCCTGAAATTTAGATAATACATCATAATTATTAATGTCTGAGTGCTTATTCTAAACGCTTTACACATATTAACTCATTTAATCCAACCACCAACCCTATAAGGTAGATGGTATTATAACCTCCACTTTATAGAGAACACACAAACAGGAAAGCTAAGCAACTTGACCACAGTTCTACTGTGAGTGACTGGTTGAGCAAGGATGGGAACCCAGACAGACCAGTACCTCAACCTGTGCTCTTAATCTTCTATACTTTACTTTCTCATCAGCTATTTTAAAAATTAAAACACAAACATGCCCTCCTCCTCTGTCTTCCTCCTCTTCCAAAAGTCAACGATGCTCCCTGGTCCACCCAAAAAAACTAAGCAAAAAAGGAGGTGGTCAAAGAAACCCCAGCAGATGGGAGGGCAGGGAAAAAGCAATGTGTCAGGAAGACACTGACAACATCACATGACTGACCTGTAAAACATTCTAAATAAACATGGCTGGCAGCAGAGGACTTGAAATAGGAACTACTCTAAATGCAGTCAAGGACCACCTGCAGTGGGGAAAGCATTTAAACCTTTTAAAGCCTGCCTAGGCCCACATCGTAGCTTGAGTCTGATAGTAATAATTTTTACAGGAAGTCTGCATTCATACGAGAGACCCGGCCACTGTAGGAAGACCTCAAGTGAGAGTTTAAGGCTTATCCTAGGTGACACCCTGAACAGTAGGGGAGTCATGGTGATTTCTTTGGGGCAACAAATATATATGAGTGTTCTTTTCCATTCAGAGAAAAATTATATTTGTAATTTATTCTTTTTAAATAGCATTCTATTTCTATACCTCTCAATTCCACTTAACAGGAGCCATCAGCATAAAATTCACAATTATACCACTGTATGAAAATTAGGGTATTAAGGGACCAGCTGATGGCGCAGTAGTTAAGTTCGCATGCACCACTTTGGCAGCACAGGGTTCACCGGTTCAGATCCCGGGCACAGACCTATGCACACTCATCCCGCCATGCTGTGGCAGGGGTCCCACATATAAAATAGAGGCAGATAGGCATGGATGTTAGCTCAGGGCCAATCATCCTCGGCAAAAAGAGGAGGACTGGCGGCTGATGTCAGCTCAAGGCTAATCCTCCTCAAAAAAAAAAAATTAGGGTGTTAAGTAGCTGAAAACTCAACTCAAACTGACTTACATCATTTAACAAGATATCCAGAGGTAGGCTTCAGGCACAAAACAATCAGATGGCTCCCACCATGGCATCAAAAACCCAGATTCAGTGACCCCTCTGGCTCCTTACCTTGGCTCCACTCACAGTCCCAAGATGGCGGCAGCAGCTCCAGGCAACATACTCAAACATCACAGAAGAAGAGTCAAGAACCCTTTTAATGAGTCTCCTCACACCAAAGGAAACCAGCAGACTTCCTAGCATGTCTCACTTGCCAGAACTGAGATACATCTTCATTCTTAAACCGTAAGTTTACCAGAAGTTCAGTGATTCTCAACCCTGATTGCACATCAATTTCTTTTTTGACAGCTCCCCAGATGACTGTAATGGTCAGCCAGGATTGAGAACCACTGAGTGAGACCAATCAGAATTACCCCTAATCACCATTTCCTGAGTCACCTGGGAAAGGATGTAGACACCTGAGCAAAATTTGGATGGTCAGGGAGAGAAAAAGAATGTTGACTGGACAAACAACAGTCTACACAACCACTTCATATTTGTGTTTTTGAAACACTTTCACACCGTTGTATTCAATCCTCAAGGCTTTCTGCAGCAGTTCATTTCACAAATAAGAGAACTGAGGTTCAACTTTACAAAGTGAAATGCTTTTAAGTCTTCCAGATCTTGATCTGTTTCAATGCAACAGGAACTTAAATTTCCCCAAAAGGGGCGGGCCCGGTGGCACAGCGGTTAAGTGCACATGTTCCGGTTCGGCGGCCCAGGGTTCACCGGTTCGGATTCCGGGTGTGGACTTGGCACCTCTCAGCTAAGCCATGCTGTGGTAGGCACCCCACGTATAAAGTAGAGGAAGATGGGCATGGATGTTAGCTCAGGGCCAGTCTTCCTCAGCAAAAAGAGTAGGATTGGCAGGAGTTAGCTCAGGGCTAATCTCCCTCCAAAAAAAAAAAAAATTTCCCCAAAAGGAATTACCACATGAACCATTCCTCTGAAATAATAAACACAAAAAAGCAAAAGGGAATTATGTCCTCAGGAAAAACAAACAAAGCAAAAATCGTTAAACTATCAAAACCTAAAAGAAGTACTAAAACCAAGACATGGAAGACTCGAATTCTAGCCCTGGCCTCCTCCATATCTGTGGTAAGAGCAGGCTCACTCAGGAGGGCCCCTCCGGCTTCACTCACACACACACACAGCTAGACAACTTTATACAGCTATATGAGTGCTTAATAACTATAAGGACTATCTGCTTAAAAACATGTATTTCCCTCTAGAACAGAATATATTTTCTCAAGAACACCTAATGTAAAATTTATGAGAAAAGTATATGTGGCTTTCTGCTGCTTCTGGCAAATATGCTATATATTTCTAAAAATCCTAAGCATCTGAAACTACATCATCATCACAAGAAAGGCTTACAAAAGTGTACACTGTACTGGAGGCGGACGCTGGTTATTCTAGGAAAGGAAAAGAGTGAAAAGAAAAAGGACCAAAAAAGTCATTTAAACAAAGATCCCATTGAATTAAGTGAATGATCTGCAAATGTGCCACAGAAGTCAACGATGCCAGACTTTTCTCTCTGGAGCTCCTCCCTACGCCCACGGCTATCTTCAGATCACCTTGTGCACACAGACGTCAAATACCGTCTCTACACCATCTCTTTCCCATTACGTAAGGCTACTCTGAAAAATCTTCAGAGATTCTCCACAGGATAAAGTCCACATTCCCAACCTCGCTTTTATGGCCCTCCATAATCTGAAACTGACCTTTCCCTTCCTCCCAGGCTACTCCCTCAAATGACATCTCCATTCCAACCAAACTGGTCACCTCATTGTCCTCAAACACTGTGGAGTTCTGGTTTCTTCCAATCTGACAAAGTTCTACAAGGTTCTATTGCTTACTTAACACACCGATGAGTTCCCAAACGTCCAGCAAGACTTCTCCACTCTAACCTACAATAAACTCTGGTTCCCAGGGAAGTTAGAACGCTTACTTGTCATGGAATTGCTAACCTTTTAACATGTATGTCTGTGTATCCTTTGTTTCCTCAAGAACTTAGCACAACGCAGAAAGGAGTTCAAACATGCTCTCCAGATTGAAATGAATTCAACCTAGACAGGAAAATAAACTCAAGGACAAGGGCCTCTAACTTATTGCCACTGTGTATCCCAATCCCAATGTTTAACAAATTGAAGATGCTCAGTATTTGCTGGTTGCTACATAACTGAACTCAGCGGTTGGCCTTCTGGTCCTACAGAGCTGCCTCCGACTTCTTTAAACGTTTATGGAATATTCAAAGCTTCAATACATCACAATCACCTAAGTCCAACAAGTATTTAGTGCACGCAGGACGCATCATGCAAGGCAGTTAAAAACAGAAGTCACTTAAACACACAATTCTGAAAAAGCACAAAAGGCTATTTTCTCAAAACAGTGTAAACCATCCAAAAATATAAGCAATCTGACCTAGCCGACTGTCATTCTTTCTGCAGCTCTCCCTCTGCCTCCTGTCCTTCCTTGACTTCTTGATTCTCAGATGCTATAGAAAGGCTCAACCTGTTAGGCGAACGATTGACAGACACTGCAACATCAAACGACCTAATCTAGCAATTTCCAAACATTGCAGAACCTTACTAACACCTATAAGAAGATAAGAGAAACTGAACACAAAGGAATTAAGTGACCTGCCCAATTGTTCCGTAGCCAGGCCCTAAGAAGTGAAGGAGAACTAAACCCGCGTGTCCTGAGTGAAGTCCAATGCCCTTAGTCTTTGAAAGGAACTAGAAGTAAACTTTATGGAACAAGCTGGGCAAAGGCAGGGTCTTCCTAACTTGCCAAAAGTATGTGAGCTAAAGCTGTGTTTTTGTCATCTTCTGGGAAAGAATTTCAGTTAATTAAACATAACAAGAAAAAGATACTTTCTGGTTGCTCTCTTAAGCATGATTATAAATTGTTTCTTATGGTAAAGTTCAAGAATCAAAAGGAGTAAGATACTAATTCACAGATTTAAGAAAGTCTGCATTCTTGAGAGGAAGGTTGACAGCTGGCCCCCCAGATGCACTAGCTGCTGCTGGAACACGAGGCATGTGCCTGTTGGCAGAAGAGCTAATATGCAGACATAAATAGCTTCCTACCAGTGGCCAAACTGGCTTTGCCATCTGCCTCTCTCCACACCAAGACTCCCCTCCTCATCTCTCGAGCTCGAGGGAGCTGCTACAGCCCGTAACAGAGGAGAAGGTATACGCCTACACTCCTCCAGCCAGTGACAGTAAACACCAAGCTACAGAAGAGTCCTCTCCCTCACGTTCACTACACACACACACTGTGCCCTTCTCCACCCCTCCTCCTTTCTGTGCTCCTATAGCCAAGGCACTGGAGAGCTATCAATCAAATAAGCCCACTAGTCACATGTGCCAAACAAAGTGATTCCCAATCCATATTTTGCAACACCAAAGACGTCACAGAACCGAAAGGAAACCCTGGACATCATCCAGAGAAGGTGAATGACTTGCTTCCAAAATTACAGGGACAGCTCAATGATTCTTCCCTTATTTCAGCTCATTCATTAAATGACTATTTACTGTCCCAGGCACTGTGCTGGGTACTTGAGACAGTCTGTTCAGTATGTTTTAAGCTTCCTTCATGCCAGATAGAGGGGTGGCGGTCACACAAGCTATTTTTCCCAGAGGCGATGATCTACAAACAAGTGTACTTGGGACAAACTCCCAAAGCTGAGAATTACTGAACTGACAAACTAGGGAGAAGCTAAGGACCCTAACAACACAGACTTGCTAGGCTGGATGCTGCCCAGGTCCCTGTCTGCTGTATGGGCAGGTCTTTAAGAGGAAAAGAGGGCACCCATAGGCATCCTTGGAACAGGCTGTGGGTCACAGGTGCGGTCAGGCTGCCCAGCTCTTCATTGAAGCTAATGCCTCCCCATTTCCAGCAGCGTCACCGACTAGGTGCTATCAGCACGAATTTCAGCCCACCTCCCTCCTAGAAAGACTCTTCTCAGCTATACTAATTATACATATCTTTTCTATTTCTCCTGTGGCAACTTCCGAGTTTTTCAAAACAGAGAAGAAGAGGGGACGAAGGCATCAAGCTGGATCGGGGTGGAATTCCCAATTTGCAGACGGAGCTCGCTGGGGCCTGAGGGCGTGCGGTCGGCTCACCCTCCCAAGCCCCAATCTTTGAACCCAACTCAGCGCGGGAGGAGACAAGGAATGTGCGGAAAGCAGCACAAGCCAGGTGGACTTTCTGGTTTGGCACAGTGAAGGACCCGGGACGAGACTGTCAGGGAAGATGGGAAAACGACACGGAAGGGGTGCAGTTTAAGGGACTCCTGCAGAATTCAACACCCAGCAGGTTTTCAAAGAATCCCCAGGAAAGTTATCTTGGGAGGTCACGAGACAAAACTAGTAAAACTGATGTTTCTGTTTTGTGAGCAGCTTTAGGTGCAGTAAAACCTGACCTCGGGCTGGCGGGCGGGGAACGCAGGCCCCGAGGGGGCCGGGCTGGGGCCGCGGGGACCCGCGGGCGGCGGCTCCCACGCACGGCGCCCTGCTCCGCCCGCCGCGGGCGCAGGGGCGGGAAAGGGGACTCGCCGGCGGCGGCCCGGGGAGCAGGGGAGGAATGACCCCAGGGCCTCCCGGGGCCGCAGGACTCTCCAGTCCCGGCTGCTGGCCCCGGGCACCGGACTGCCCGTCTCGCTCCGGGAGAGCCTCCTCCCGGCCTCGCCGCGCCGCAGCCCGCCCGCGCCCAGGTCCCCGCTTACTTTTGGTCGCCGCGATGAGGTTCTTGCCGTCCTTGATGAGCTCTTTAATGAACTTGTTGGTCCTCTCGAGCTCCGCTTCGTGGGCGCGGATCCTCTCCCTGAACCACGGGCTGTCGAGGTAGCAGTCGCTGAACTCCAGGGGCTGCAGCCCCATGACTGCAGCGGTCCGCGCGCGGCGCGCGACAGCCGGAGCCGGGCTTCGGGGCGCGCGGGCAGGAAGTCCCGGGGAAGCTAACAGCCCGGGGCGCGCGGCGATCGCAGCGCAGACATGTCCCTCTCAGCTGAGCTGGCCGCGCGGAGGAGCGCGGCGCCCCAATCCCGGCAGCCCCCGCCGAGCCGGGCGCCCGCGGCTCCGCCCCGCCCGGCCCCCGCGGCAGACCCTCCCCCGGCCGCGAGGCCGCCCCGCCCCGCCCTGCACTGCCTGGCTCGCCCCCTTCTTTTCTCTCCGCCTTCCTTCCTCCTCCCTTCCTTTCCTTTCCCCAGATGCCTCTTCCTTCTCTTCCCCACGCGCACTTGCCCCTCCTCTTCCTTCCGAGGCTTCCTCCGTCTCGAATTTCGCCCCGCGGCTCTCCCCCACCCCCACGGCGCGGGCCCCGCCCCTTCTTCGGCTCCCCTCTTCGCGGTGACTCAGTGTCGGCTCCCCAATGCGGGGAACTCACCCGGGACAAGGAAGGGGCGTCTTAAGAGCAGTCTCTAATCCCCGCAGCTGGGCGGTATAACTCAGAGGTCTGGCATGCTGGGGAAAACGATTGACTCATTTATCCTGGGACCGACCCTCAGCTGTGAAGGGACTCGAACTCTCTTTTCCTTATCCACGTTCCGCGCTTAAAGTAAAATGCGTGTTCCATCTCCGCTTTCGTCTGCAAGCTCTGCGAGGGCAGGCAGCATTTTCTTGGAGGCCCAGCTGGTCCTATGACATTCTTCTGCGTACCCACACCACGACTTGTCGGAGGGGAGAAGGTGGAATAACCATAGAAGAGTTGTTTCTGTTGTATTCAGCAGATTAAATTTGCTTGAGTAGGTAGAGAAGATCTTTATTATTCTAAAAATAACCACCGGAAAACAATGCCAAGTTATGTGAGGTTCTCACGGGGTGGGGGTGACGATCAAATGAGAGTTTGTCAGTGCACCTGGAAAAGTCTGCTAGTCGGTGTGTTCTGTCTAAAACAACTCAAATGTGTCCCCCAAAATTACTGAAATGTATACTTAAAAGAAAGCAATTGTTCGTTAGAGTAAATTTTCATAGTAGCAGCTAACAATGTATTCAGCAATTATTATGTGCCAGGCACACACTAGGAATGCTACACACATTTTTTTACAAGCTCACAACATATGTTTACATATATAAGTTTACTGATGATAGTCGTATCACCAAGAGACTTCAAAGTGATACTTTAAAACGTTCAGACTCTGAGCTGGGTAATTAAAAATCTGTTTGGACAGCATGTTGTAGGAGGGTAACCCTCAGAAACAAGTTAAATAAGCCTCCTACTCAATATGCTCTTTTGTTACAAAACAGCACCTTGAGTGGCTAGCCCACAGATAAACAGATAAACATTACTACTTTAATGTCCATTCTCCAGAGAGATCAGAATGTTTTACAAATAACTTAGGCATTGAAAGCCTCGGTTCCTACTAAAATCAGCAGGGGGCTGGAGTCTACAGAGAAGAGAATAAAGAGGCAGATAAAGGGGGAGAGGCACTCTGGAAGAGATGGTATAAACACACAGTGAGGGCCTGGCAGAACAGCCAAACACTGACCGGCGCTCAAGCCTCTGGGCAAAAACCTCAACCTTTCCCCCTGAAGAGCGGCGGCTGAGCCTTCCTCAAAGTATTAATGTAGAGTTACCACATGAGCCAGCAACTCCACCTGCTAGGTATATACCCAAGAGAGATGAAAACATAGGTTTACACAAATGCTTGTTCATAGTAGCATTGTTCATAATGGCCAAAAAGTGGAATCAACCAAACGTCCATCAGCTGATGGATAAACAAAATGTGTGTAGCCATACAATGCCACAGAGAATGCAACAATAAGCTGAAGCTTGGAAACGTTATGCTGAGTCAAAGAAGCCAGTCACAAAAGTCCATGTATAATATGATTCAATTCATATGACAGGTCCAGAGCAGGGAAATCTACAGAGACAGAAAGTACAGTAGTTGTTGCCAGGGGCTGGGGGGGGTGGGGTAGAGTAATGGGTTTCTTTTGGGGGTGATGAAAATAATTTTAGATTTTGATAATGGTTGCACAACTCTGTGAATATACTAAAAACCATTGAACTGTACACTTTAAATGGGTGAATTTTTTCAGTCTGTGAAATATATCTCAAAAAGCAAAAAATAAAAAAGAGGGTGGCTCCAGAACTGCCTCTCCTTCCTCACCATTTTCCACTCCTGGCCAACAAGACTCTGGTTCATTCAATGAGGCCAGTTCTTTAGATATTTGGAGCAAAACAAGCTGTTTAAAACAGTTTTGCAAAACATTGCAAAAAACATTGTTACTTGTATCTTTGCATAGATACACACACCAGTGTTAAAGAGCAGGTGCATATAAATCTTAATTCAATAGTAAATAAGCCTACTGTAATCACCTAGAGTGGAAGAGCCTAATTAGTTTGTTTTATTCAATTACACCTTGTATAATGCCTGGTAGAGATGATCAGCAACTGTAGAATGAATGAGAGGTATGATCAAGTGAAAAGAAACCTTATGTTACAGTGGAAAGACTGAAATTTAGGAGCTCCAAGTCAGCTTCACTACTTCATGGTTGTACGACCTTGGCAAAAGTAAATTTTCTTTAAATCTCAGGCTTGCCATCCATGAAATGGAAATAATAACATTGCAACTGCAGGTTGGTTGAGAAGATTTAAGGAAATTGTGTTTATAAATCACCTGCAGAAAGTTATGATAATAATGATTGGGAGAAGGAGGAAGAGGGTGGGGAGGACGGACTGAGGAGAGGGAGGAGGGAGAGGAGGAGATGAAGATTGCATTCCAACAGTGGGAAAGATTTGGGGGCAGGGGAGCCTACCCCCCTGAAATCATAGCATTAACCCATGTAAGACAGTTCAAGGAAAGTGATCACAAAAGCAGACGCTACTGAGTTCCCAGGTCTCATCTTCAGTTAGTTAATTAATCAATTCTTCCCACAAATATGTGTGAAGTCTCTATATGTGCTAGGGGCTGGTGATGCAGCTGCAGCAGTACACGAAACAGACAATGTCTGTCCTCACTGTGCTTTTAGTCTCTGGAGATTGACATTGCACAAAACAAGACAATTCACACAAATATATATCTAACTTAAAGTGCTGTACAGTTAAAGTAAAGGGTATGTGAGAGATTTCAATTGAGGGACCTGATATAAACTGAGAGTGGGGTCAGAAATGCCTCATTGAAGAAGTGTCATTGAATCAGTGACCAGAAAAATCACTAGGCATTGACCATTAAATAGAGGTGGGAGCAGAGTGATCCAGACAGGGAACCAGCCTGTACAAGCCCCTGGGATGGGAAAGTCTGGTACATTCAAGACACTAGAAGAGAAGGTCAGGCGGCTGAAGCACAGTCAGTGAGAGAATCTGGCTCGGGACAATGCTGGGTGGTGGATAGTAGTCAGGGCCCAGATTGTGCAGAGCTTTAGAGGCTACGTTTAGGATTTGGGATTGTATCCTAAGGCCTTTGAAGAGTTTTCAGCATGGTGGGATTGTGCTCTGTGATTGTTCTCTCTAGCTGCTGTGTGGAGAATGGGAATCCAGAGGGAAGGCTTTTGGAGTTGTCTAGGCAAGAAATGGTATAGCTTCACCCTCCAAGTGACAGTGGAGACAGAGAAATAAAATACATTTTAGAGGGAGGTTCTGGGACTTGACAATGGTCTGGATATTAGAAATGAGGAAGAAGGTGTCAAAGATGGCCTGCAGGCTCCTGGCATGATGAGTTAGGTGGATGGACGTGAACTCTACTAAACATTTACTGAAAGGAAAACATAGGATAGGAAGTCGAGGTGGTAGCGGTGAGTGAGACAGGGAGGATCAGTTCCAGACTCGTTAAGTCTGAGGTGCCTGGGACACATTCAAATGTGTATGTCAGATAGGTATTTGTATGCCTGGCTTAGTTAAGGATTTGGATCAATGCAAGTTAGGCAAGTTCCAATCTAGATAAAACGGACACTAACTCAGATGAAAACTTCCCTTTATGTAGGTTCTGATACATACAATATTGTCTTTCCCTGATGAGTCATAAAGTTGCTACCTATACAGTCAAACATAGATTTACTGAATCTTTGAATATGTTTCAGGCTGAGTCAGTTAGAATTAGGTTCAGACACATTATAACAGAAAATCCAAAAACTAACAGTGGTTTAAACCATAAGACGTTTATTTTTCTCTCTCACATAAAAGATGTCTACAAGTAAATGGTCTAACATGATTCCACATTCCCCAGGGAAGCATTGGCTTCCATCCTCAGTGTCCCCTCATGGTACAAGATGGCTCCTAGAGCTCCTTCCGAGAAGGAGGAAGGGAAAGGATAAAGCCCCCCATCCCTCCCAGCTGAGTCAGCCTCTTTTCTCAGCCTTCCTGCAGGTCTTAAGCAACATTTTTCCTTTTTATCTCATTGGCCAGAACTTAGTCACATGGCCACACTTCTGTACAAGGGAAGGTGGAAAATGTGCTCCTTTATCCAGGTACGTTGCCGCCCTCAATGAAATCTGAACGTTCTTATAAAGAGAAAAAGCAGGAATCTAGCAGTCTCTGCCACAGGCTGACACCTTTATGAGTGAGGTATGTAAATTATAGCTATGGCAAAACTTACATGATATAATGAGAAGAAATACAACATAAATCTTTGGGTGTCTTCAAAATTCTTTTAGGCCATTTTCTCTCACAAGTATTAAGTGGGCAGGAAATGCCAAAATAGCTTAAATGATGTGTTATTGGACCCTATCATTGAAAACTTCCCTGGAGAAGTAGGGAAGGCTTCGGAAACTATATCACCGCTCCAGCTTCATGTCTCTGAGATTCTGTCAGCTCCGCCCTGCCTTTCTTGGTATTGACTTGGGCCTCCTGAAAACTTCCTTCATGAGAACCAAATGGCTTCAACATTTCCAGATTTACCTGTAGATAATATCCTTCCCAGAACTAGAAAGCGGCTTTGCTATCACAACTAATTCAATCTGGGCATCGTGCCAGTGTGGGAGACTGCCTAACGGTGTCTAAATATAACGGGGATGGTTGCACAACAGTCTGACTATACTTAATCCCACTGAACTGTACACTTAAAAATAGCTAAAATGGTAAATTTTATGTTATGTGTATTTTACCACAATAAAAAAAAATGTATGAGGAAGAGTAAAAGGCCTCCTCCCCATACGTAACCACTGTTAGCAGTGTGTGGTGCACCTTTTCTTAAAGATCAAGTGTCCCAGAATAGTAACTGTCGCGGTGTGTTTGACATTTCATTACATCTATGTATTTAAAGGAACTTTTTTCTTCACAGAACACCTACTGAGAGTTCAATCTGGGTAATGCAGTTTCAGAAATACTCTGCTGAGAGTGCCATACTGGATAAGCTCGACAGAGTGTCAAGCCAGAATCTCTGTGTGATGGTGAATTTTGTGTCAACTTGACTGGGCTAAAGGACATAGTATTCTTCCCCATTCCTAAGATCTTGGAATTCTTCTATATTGGTCAGGGTCCGGGAATATTGTTGATGAGATTGAATAACATACAGCCAGAGAATGGCAATATTTAAAAAAATTATTTTCAAGTTTTTCTTTGTTTAATGGTTACACAGTTTCTCTTTGGGACGATGAAAAAGTTCTGGAAATAGACAGTAGTGGTGGTTGCACAACATTGTGAGTGTACTTAATGCTACTGATTTGTACACTTAAAAATGGTTAAAATGGTAAATTGTATGTTATGTATACTTTACCACAATAAAAAATCTCCAAAAAAAAGTTTTTCTACCAAAATCTTCCAGTAATGACAAAGGTTGGGAAAACAGGCACCCATAGGGGCCGGCCCCATGGCCGAGTGGTTAGGTTCGCGCGCTCTGCTTCGGCAGGCAGCCTAGGGTTTCACCAGTTCGAATCCTGGGCATGGACGTGACACCACTCATCAAGCCAGGCTGAGGCGGTGTCCCACATACCACAACTAGAAGGACCCACAACTGAAAAATACACAACTATTTACCAGGGGGCTTTGGGAGAAAAAGGAAAAATAAAATCTTAAACAAAAAAAACAGGCACCCATATATCATTGTTGAGAATATAAATAGGCACTTCCTTCTGGAAGCAGTTTTGGTAATACTTTGAAATATGGTGCCCTATGATTCATTTATTCCTTTTCTAGGAATTTCACCTAAAATTTAAAAAAATAATAATTTACAAAGTTTTACATAAAGTGATCATAATCCCAGCATGGTTTTTAAAAGCCAAAAATGTGAAACAGTCTAAACTGACTATGGTGGATTGGTTAAGTAATTTAGGGTATATTCACACAATTAAGCACTATGTAGCTATTTAAAATTATAGTATATTAGAATAGTTCATGAGAAATGTTGGAGAACTATTCCAATACAACGTTAAATGAAAAAGTTACAAAGCCTAGGTCTTAAGTTGAGTAATAGGTTCTTAGATGTAAGGTTAGTTTGACAGCATTGATACTTAATGAACTGGTCTGACTTTCTGTTTATAAAATTTACAACAAATATAAATAGAAATACAAATTTCCATTCATAAAATTTCTGTTTATAAAATCTAAGATTGTTAAATGTGGTCGCATGATTACAATTACAAGTTCTCCAAAATATCTCAGGATACAATTCATCTGGACGTCAAAACAAACTCATTAAAATAACTAAATTATTTCTTACCTTCTTTGGTCTTAGGTTCCCTCCTACCTTAACTCTTTTACCCTTTCCATTTGAAGGTAGATATCGAGAGAAGAATGCAGAAAAAGAGGCTTTGGTTAGTTCTGCTTTCTCCGTTATCTTTTTAACATTACATCATCTTTCCCCAGAGTCCTTCTGTTTTTTGTTCTTGCTATGAACATGACCTTAAAAGGACCCTTTTTGTTTTTCTACTGTTTTTCACATCTCTAAGCTCCTTCTGGATCTGCTTTTCCTGATATTGTTATTCAAGGGCCTTGCTGCTCTCCAGTATTTAGATGAATGTACACATTTATCCATCGTCTCATATTTTGGGCTCAGGAGAGGAATACCTCCACAGCCACTTCTGGTTTTTTAAGATGTCTTCCCTTTTTTCTTCCTATCAGAATTATTTAAGGTAATAGTCATTATATGAGTTATCGTCTTTTATGAGCTATGGGAACCCCCAAAAGCATGTGAAGACTTTCCAGGGAGCACTATTGGCATGGAAAATTTTATTTCCAGATCCTCAACTTCCATTTGTCCTTTTCCCTAAAATTGATCTGTCTGAAAAAGCATTTCGCAAATTCTCCTACCCACCTCCTCTTTCACAAAAATCCTTTTCCCAAGGAAGAGGAGAAAGTAGAAAAGCATGCTGTAATTTCATTCATCCACATCCTGTCCCATTATGTAAAAATCTCCAGGATACCAATGGGACAACTTGAAATATTTTTCCTGGAAGTCTTCTATAATGATTAACCCATCATAGTGCTTTTTGTCTTTCCTTGTCTTATGCACGCTTCCGTTAAGGTGAGGTAGAGCCTTAGATCGTATCCCGTTGAGATATTCTGAGAATATTACAGGGTGAGGTGGTAGGAGTGATGACAATTTCCCTTTATTAACTTGCATCTCCCATCCTTAAATATAATTAGAAAATGCATGGTCCTTGAGGAAGAGACACGTGAAAGTGAATAAAGACAATGTCTTTAAGAAATACTGAACACTAAAATTGGCTCTCCTTTTTGAACATAAGGTTTTTTTCTCCTCAATATTCTTTCCTAGAAGGTGTTGTCAGCTGGAAAGAAAAGCACCTTTGGACAGATTAGTCATGCTGATTCTTTAAAGTATAACTGAAGTGTTTAACTACAAAGATTTTTGAGACTTGATGGATAGAACCTGTGCAGAAAAAGTTTACATGATTTAATTCAAAATAAGTTTGCATTATTCACAAAGGGAGTTAAAACTTATTTCATCAATTTATATTCTGAAATAGCTATTGATTTACTGACTTAATCTTTCTGTGCCTCAGATTCCTCCTCTGTAAATTGGGGATAATAATAATATCCTTTCATTGAGTTGTCTTGGAGATTAAATGAGTCAACCTGTAATCTATGCAAAGTACATAGAACACTGCCTGGTGCGTAGTAAATGCTCTTCGAGTTGGAATGCTCCCCCTCCCCAGTCTTCAGTCCCTCTTCTCTTTGTCTGTACTCACTCTCTTGGTAATCTCACTCAGTCTCCTAGCTTTAAATATCATCTATATGCCAAGGATTCCCAAATTTGTATTTCTAACAACTACTGACTCCAAAACTCCAGACTCATATATTGAATATATCATATATCAGACTCATATGTTGAATATATAATATATTCAACAACCTACAGGACATCTCCACTTGGATACCTAATAAATATCTCAAACTCACACTCTCCAAACTAAACTCCTGCTCTTTCTTCTCCCCAAACCTGCTCCACCTCCTGCCTTTCCCCTGTCACTTGATGTCAATGCCATTCTTCCAATTGTTCAGGTCTCTAAACTTGGAGCCAATCTGCACTTATTTCTTACTCTCATATTCCACAGCCCCTCTGTCTTCCTGAAAAAATATATCCAGAGTTTGACCACTATTCACTACCTCCATTGCTGGCCCCTGCTCCCCCCCCCATCTCTCTCCTGGATTACTATAACAGACTCCTAACTAGGCTCCCTGCTTCTACTGTTGCTCTCCAGAAGTCTATTTTCAACAAGGCAGCCAGAGTAATCCTTCTAAAATTAAAATCAGATCATATCATTTCTCTGCTTAAAATCCTTCAATATATCCCCCCATACATAACACAATAATTTCTTAAAAGCTATATATACATAAATATATAAATGCATGCACGTGCATATTAGGTTTTTAAAAAGACTGTAAAAATATGCATCAAATTGTTAGCAGTGGTTATCTTAGGGTGGTAATAATGCTGTAATCATTTTAAAACAGTTGCCTTTTGACCCAATCATATTATCTTTAAGAATTTATCTACAGGAAATAATTAGGATATGCCCATAGATTTAAGTTCAAGGATGTTAGTCACAACAATATGTACAATAGGTAAAAACTGGAAATAGCCTAAGTGTCTAACAATAGGAAAGTAGTTTAATAAATTCTGTTATAGCTAGATAATGGATCATCTTACATGGTTGAACTTTTTTTTTAAAAAAAGTAATGACATACTGTTAATGAAAAAAGATTATGAAATAGCAAGTACACTATGAGATTAATTTTGCAAATTTAAAAATGTATATGAAGAGAGGAAAAGACAGGAAGGATATGCACCAAAATATTAGCAGCAGTCATCACATAGGAAACCCACTCAGTGGCCACGATCTAGAGCTGAACAGAGCCCTGGAAGAGCCAGTACTTCCCATCAGCAAACCCGCTTGGAATTCACAGACTCAGAACAAATGTGCAACTTCTAATCAACACTTCCGGCAACGTTCTGCAGTGTCAGCTTAAACAACCATCTCTTTATGAGCTGCAAATGCACTCACAGAGTATATCACATGAATAAAAAGATATTTTAACTCTGAATTTGTTGTAACAAAAACGATTCTTACACAGCATACTTAGTAAATAGAAAAAAAAATCCCCTAATGCTTTTAGGAATTTAGGTCCTTTCAGTCTTTGCCAGATTAGGATGGGTTAAGCTAGTTTTTGCAATGACTGATAAGAGTTTCCCAAGAGCTTCTTATCAGTTTTTAACCTGTTTGAAAAGTAGTTATAAAGGCAAGAAATAAGTTGCATGGTATGCTCAGTGACTAATATCCAGTTTTTAACACACATATTTCTTGGTTTTTAAATGTTGAACTTAAAAGTTAGTTCTTAGGATTTTATGGTTCATGTGTTTCTTGTTACTTACTGAATGAAGTGATCAAAAGAAGAAAAATTCAACATTCACAACTGTCTTTCTGTTCTATTCAGGCCTCAGCCATCTTTACCCTGAAAACACCATAAATATGATTAAGAAGTCTAAAAAGTCTTCTCTCTTTATTCTTTACATAACTACAGCATAGATACCATGCAAGCTCCCAACTCATTTTCACTGAAAACTATAACAAACAAAAAGCAGAATGCAAAGCTCCTAAGCAATAGGATGAACCACAAGGCTGTCAGAAATGACCCAAAAACCAAGCTTGCAGATTTTTTTCATAAATCAAGTAACAAAATTCAACCACAAAAGGTGGCAGGTAGGCAATAAAATAGACCGACTTCAGCACATCCCTTTGTTTTATCACTTGGTTTCGACATAAGGCAAGGAGGCTGCCCTTAAAAACCCACATATTTAACAATGAGAACATGAACTTTTGCAAGACTTTGTTGTAAAACTAGAAGTGTATTAGAACACTGCCACTTTGCTCTTTTGAAACATAAAACAGAATTTACCAAACAGCAGTTTACAATGAAAGACAGGAACATCTGATTATGTGCTTACGAGAGCTTAAGACTTTCTTGTTTTGTTTTTCAGGCTATTTTGGCATTCCTTGAGAACTGTTTTCTGGAGAGAGAGAAAGGTGGGAATTACTAATATAAAACAGGATGAGCTTCTTACCAGTATCAAAACAAGGAAATCAACTCTAGGCTGACTTGGAGTGAGTGTGTGCAATAAGATAGGAATGCCCGTTTTAGTCATCTTCTTAGGCAGGTTGAGTCTGTACACCGAATATGTCTATCAAATTTAAAATCTGAATGTTAATGACATCTTAATTAAAAAACCTCTACAAGAGTGTGAATAAAGAGAAAATCATTTGCTCCTAGATATTTAGTCAAATCTAAGGAATTTTTCTCTCTGAATTTATACTACGGTTCTCAATTTAAGAATTATGATAATTTGGAGGATGATTCAAGAAAACTATCCTAAGGTTTAATTGCTTGTTGTTTTCTTAGTGACTGTTAAGTTTAAGAGTACACTTTCCACAAAATAGAGAGTAAATATGTCATTGATTAAAAAATGGACAGATTCCAGCTGAACAAATTTTTTTTTCGAAGATTAGCCCTGAGCTAACATCTGCTGCCAATCCTCCTCTTTTTGCTGAGGAAGACTGGCCCTGAGCTAACATCATGCCCATCTTCCTCCACTTTATATGTGGGACGCCTACCACGGCATGGCTTGCTTAGCAGTGTCATGTCCACACCCGGGATCCGAACCAGCAAACCCCGGGCTGCCGAAGCAGAACGTGCTCACTTAACCACTGCGCCACCAGGCCAGCCCCCATCGGAACTAATTTTAAAACTACACTTTGTGCAAAATAGAGTAAATTTTTCATTGATTAAAAAATGGACAGATTCCAGCTGAAGTATCTCATTCATTGATATGTCAAAATTAACAGATCTTCAGCCTCTATAATAGTTAGGGGCTGCTTCAGTGGTATGTACAATCACAGAAAGTAAAAGGAGCACTTGTTTGTGAAAAGACAGTCATCAAAGCCACACAAATAATTAATCATGAACAAGCTGAATAGCTGATATTTGGCGCCAAGTTATCTCCCGCAAATTTAAAAGGCTTCACTAAAGAGGGGGTAAATATTCATTAATGTACTGAAGATGACTTCCTGGGGCTCTTTATGTCTGCACTTGGTTACTAAGCCCCCATTCCACTTAAGAGTCTAAGACTTGAACTTCTATGTAAACCTT